>NW_027397180.1:1113956-1149449 GCF_003265705.2 Callorhinus ursinus | reverse complement strand
CGCGCTCCCCCGGCCCCTGCCCCGGCTGCGCGGGCCCCCGCCGGGCCCATGGGCGGCGCGGCCGAGCGGGCGCGCTGAGCGGGCGCGGGTCCTCGTGCGCCCCGGACGCGAGCGACGGCGAGGTGAGCGGGGGCGCCGAGTGGGGACGCGCGGGGTGCGGGCAGGGGGCTCGGCCCGGTGGGCGCCGCGTCTGGAGCGCCGGGGCGGCTGCACCGGGCGGGCGCCCGGGAGGAGGAGGCAGCCCCGAGGTGAGCGGCCCGGCTCAGGGGGACGCCGCGGACCGGCGCGGGAAGCGCTTCCCCCGCCTCCCACGGAGCCCAGTGGACCCCGGCCCGGTCCACGCTGGTCCCCCCGCTTCGCCGCCTTTCTCCTCGAAATTCCTGCTTATTTTGTGGGGGGGAGGGGCATGCAGTAAGGACCCAGCACCTTGGCCCCTTGCGATCCAGCGTGGACCTGTACGGACCTCTGCGAGAGCCCCAGACTCCCAAGGATGCCCCCCACCCCGCCATGGAGGCCCCAAATTGGAGAAGGTCGTTCCCGCCCCCGCGGGTTGGGGATGCAGGCCTTGACCAAAGGAGCGGAGGGTTTTAGCCTGTGGGAGGCTCAAGAAAGGGCCCATTCCGCGTTTGGTGGGGAGGAGCTGCAGATCCATGGCCCCTCTCTGGCCAGGGCGCCACGGGTACCCCCACCTCAGGGTGCTCAGCTGGCCTCTGCAGAATAAAGACCATCCGCCAGCCTGCTGCAGAGGCAGCAGCGGGTGCTGGGGGAGGGGCTGGCACTGCCAGGCTGAGTGCAACCAGCCTCCCTCAGCCTATCTGCCCACCTTGGTGGGGAGGGGTACCTAATAGTCTGGATGGGAGGGGAGGGGGCAACAGTGGGCCCAGCCCCCATCAGGTCACCCCTGCTGGGAGAATTTGCCTCCTGACTTCCTGCGGTAAAAACGTACGGGCTTCTGCAGGGGCGAGTTGGGGGCCTGGGTGCTGCAGTGACTGCAGGGTGCAGGGGACTCCATGGGGTGGCGGAGAGAGGTGGCAGTGTCTAATGTGGCCCCACAGTGTTGTGGTGCAGCTTGGGGTGGGCGTGGGGGTGCTGCCGGCTAGGGGAGCAGTGATCTGCTGTGTCGCCTGCCCCTGGGGGTCTGAGTGGAGGTCTGAGGGGCTGTGCACTCCCTACTGCCTCCCTCAGACCTTGCTCCAAGGGCAGCTCAGGGAAGGAGCGTAGCATCCAATGCCCCCACCCTGCTCAGGGAGGACAGATGTCCCAGGAATTCACTCCTCAGATGCTTAATAAGCACCTGCCCAGTGGGACAGATCATGTGACCAGGAGCTGGGAGTTCATCCTGAAGTCTGACTGAATACCTCCCCCTGCAGTCAGTCAAGGGCTCCAGGAGAGTTGCCGGGCAGGTTCTAGTCCCCTGCTGCCCTCAGCCCTCCGGAAGGCTCCTGTGCCCCAGGGGCTGCCCCCCCCCGCCCCCGGGAACAGTGGCTTCCATGCATGCAGATGCAGAAAGATGCTTGAAGTCATCCTCTGCTCCAGAACCCGACCCAGCATCCTCTCCTCTCCAGCTGAGGCTGACCTTGGGGCCCAGATGTTTCAACTGGACAGAGGGCCCAAGGGGCCGTGGAAGCCAGAGGGTATCCTGGCTGCATCTCTGGAGGCTGCAGCTCAGGGGGAAAGGAGAGGAAGGAGCCAAACCCACAGCACGAGGGACATGGGTCAGATTCCGACCACCAGGACCGCATGGGCTGAGTCCACCTCTGCCTGGAGCCCTCCAGGCAGTGACTGGTAGATGTCCCGGGATGGCCCAGGTATGTAGCCTGGGGGGACGGTGACCAGAAGTCCTGCAGATCAGTATGACTAGAGCAAGCCAGGCAGGAACAGAAGAAACCTAGGTGTGTAGGGTCCTGAGCGTGCCCTTCTAAGGACCCACATGCTGAGACCTCTTACTGCAGGCTCTGCCCAGACCCCTGTGAACAGAGGGGACAGGGCGCCTACCCCACTGTCTCCCAGGCCCGTGGCTTCCCCAGACCAAGTTGGCTCTGCTTGGCCTTGCCATTGGCCCCTCCGGGACAGAGTAAAGGCCAGCTTGGGCCCTGTTCCATTCAGCCTAGGGAGATGAGGGGGGCAGGGGTGAGAGCATTTTGGGGTCCCTGATGAGAGCAGATGAGGGGAAAATGAGCTGCCAGTTTCTGTCCTGGCCTCTCTGCAGTAATTTCTGCCTCCTGAGGTGCCCCTGGGTCACAGCGAGCTGGACATCTCAGCATCGTGGGGGCCCCCACTGCCAGATCCTCCCAAGGGCCTGCCTATGTGTTCCAGGCACCACTCAGGCTAGGGGCACTGCTCTGAGTGAGAGCCACAGTCCACCCATGGCTGACAGTCCTGATGGTCATCTCTGGAGGTAGTGAGTTCCCCATCACTAGGTGCTGAGCAGAAGGCCTTGGTGAAGACACCGTCAGTGGGGAGTTGGGAGTTTTCTGGCCATTCCCTGTCCCACACTCAGGCACAAGAGTGTGCCCCATGGAGGCCCGGGGAGCCAACAGTGTAAAGAGATCTTGGAGCTGGCACCTGGGGTTTGGGGGAATTTGGTATGCAGAGGGTGAGGATGGCTGCACCCAGTGACCACATGTATGTGCATACATGTCTGTGTGTGAGTAGTTGCATGAGGGGCTGGCGTGGATCATGGGAAAGAGGTGAGCCGACGGTGTGTGGACAGTGTGCGAAGGGGCACATCCTGGCACGCGCAGCACAGAAGTCAGGCTGCACTGTAAACGTCGCCTTGCAGGGAAAGGGGGGCTGCCTGCCACCTCCTAGGTGGTGCCCAGCCAGATACGGAAGGGCCTCCGGCCTTTCGACTGGGAACTGCCCAGTATCCTCAGCAACGAGCCCTTTGGGGGTTTACGGGGTTGTGTCTCTGTCCCACTGGTACCTAGGCTCTGGAATAGCAGGTGATAGGTACCGTTTCCCCTCAGTTCCCAAGAATGGGTTCTGGGCTGAGCCTGGAGTGGGTCCTTGAAATCAGAGAGGCCCAAGACCCTACAATATCTGTTTCCTCTGTGCCCGCCTGGCCTGCTCTAGCCCCACTCATAGGCTCAAAACTGTCCTAAGCTTCCACCACTCCCACCTGAGTTCTAGGCCCCAATCCTCTCCCCGCCCTCCCCCCCCCCCCCCCCGCAGGTGAGGGTCTGCCCCCAGGAGCTTTAGATCAAGGAGGCCCTGGGGGTGAGGCTGCACACCTGGGAGGCCTGCTTAGTGCAAGAGGTCTCCTGCCGGAGGCATGCTTGGGCCAGACCTTGGCCACTTGGAGAAGGTGTCCCCAAAGGTGGGAGCAAGGGAGCCTGTGCACATGGGTGCTCCTGGCAAGCAAGGAGGGTTGGGACCGGGTGGGGCAGGGGGGCGGGGGGGAGGGCTGGAGGAATGTCACACCTGGGCTTTGGGTCTCATGGAGACCTGGCCCAGGGTCATCCCAGGCCCCAGTTACTGGGCACCTGCAAGAAGCAAGGAGTGGGCCCAGCCATTCTGCAGAGCCAGCCTGCTCGGTGGCGGCGGCCCTGCCGCAGGAGCTGCGGTTGCCTGGCACCTCTGTGGTTGCCATGGCAACGACGGAGGTGCTAACTTGCTAATGAGTCCCCCTCGGCTACAAATAACAATACTACAGCGGGTAATAGGGCCAAGCTGAAGAGTTCCTTGGGGGAGTGGGGCTGAGACCAGGTACTGGGCAGGGGAGCATAGCGGCCCACCCTTCCAGCCCCCCGCACCCCTGCACCCCTGTCCTGCAGCCCTGCAGCCCAGCTGGGCTCTTCCCCACCCTCATCCTAAGCCTGCCTCCCTGCCTGTCTTGCAGATGGAGCGGGTGCCCCTCCACACCCCAGCTCCTCTCCTGGCCAGTTAAGGACCCGAGGGCAGTGTTTGTGCCCAGCGGCTGCAGGGAGGGCAAAGGACCTCTCCCGCAGCCCCTTCCCTTGTCCCTGCCCTGAAGTGCTGTTTGGCTTCTGTTGCTTTAGGTGGGAAACAGTCAGCCCTCACCTGATAGGAATCATGAGCGCCCCTCTGCTCCCCACTGCATCTGTCTCAGAGACTGGGCCTCTGAGCTGGGCTCCTGGCCACACATCCAGGACAGGAGGCTTGTGGGAGGGGGCCTGGTAGCTGTGACCTGTCTGCCACAGTCTTGACAAGGTGCAGCATAGAACTCAGAAGCTTCTCAAAACACCTCACACAGGAGTCGAACTGGGGATCTCTCACCACACAGGCTGGGACCCCCCTCAGCAGGTGAGGAACCCCCTCCACAGACAGGACCCGCCCAGCCAGTGAAGACCCCCCCCAGCATGTGGGGTACCCCTTTTGGCAGATGGGCCCTTTTGCTGTTGACCTTGTTTGGTATGGCCCTCAGGAGGGACAGCATCCCCAGCTGCACCCCAGGCCTCACCCCCACTGTGTAGTGGAGGAGCCTGGGCACCTGCGTGGGGAGCAGGGAGTCTGTGAATGGGATCCCAAGGCCCTGCGCACTGGCCAGGGCCATCCTGGCCACTTCTCTGTGGTCCAGCTCCAGTGGCTCAGCCTAAGGCAGCCCATGGCTGGCAGTCTACACCTGCCTGGCACCTAGTTCTCTGTGAATTCTGCCATCCCCACCCAGGGAGCTCGCCTGAAGTGTGACGAGTGACCTCAGGGGGCCTCACCCCAACACCATCTGCAGCTGCAGGTTGGGGGCTTGCTGAGGGGGTCCCCCCTCTAACATCTGTCCCCTAGCCTCTCCCGTGCCTGAGCTGGGTGGGGGTGTGGTGGAGGGAAGACCCCGATTGAATGGCAGTGGTAGAGGCCTTGGGTCCTGACCGTGGTGTGACCTGAGGCTGGTCCCACCCCTTCCCCAAGCCTCCGTCTCCCCATCTTTAAAGTAAACTCATCGTCCTCACTGTGCGCCTCCCGGGGGGCTGGGAGGCTAGGTGGGCCTAAGAAAGGCCAGTCCTGGCAGGCGGCAGGGCAGGTGGGGCCTGGCAGGTGGAGTGGGGTGGGGGTGGGAGGTGTGTGGCAGAGGCTTAGCACCAAACCCACAAGAGGGGTCTCCACCCCAGGATCTGGGGTCCCCCTGTCCCCATCTACTCCTACTTCCTCTGCCAAGATCCCTTACAGGCCATGCCAAGAGTCCCCACACCCGCAAGAGTCCTACATCCGGGTCACCTACTTTGCCTTTCATCCTTGGGCGCCACCCATCCCACCCCATCCTGGGACCTACCAGCCCCTAGAAGGGTCCCCCCAGACCTCAGGCCTGCACCGTGCCTGGCACACCCTGCCACGCTGCCCCCTCCACTCTGTGAGCGTGTGACACGCTCGGCAGGGAGACAGACACTGGCCCCAGACCATTTGTGCAGCCGGCACACGGCAGGCACTAAAGCTCGGGCTGCAGGACTGGACAATGACAGCAACAGAGGACCCCCGCCTCCACGCCCGAGACTCTGCAGCACCCTGGCCAGTGCCTGCCCCAGGAGCCCAGCAACGTGGGGAGGCAGCCCCACCCCCCTTCCTCTGGGTCCAGATGGTCAGCAGGGAGGGATTGTGCTGGGTGGGGCTGGAGAGGGCCGTGTGCTGGGGCAAGGGAGCAGGTAGCAGGTTCTGGACCTTGCCTCACCCAGAGTTCTGGAGAATAAGACGTGCAGGCCAGAGAGGGGGAACATCTGCATCCCAGCAATGGGATGACAGAAGCCTTGGGGGCGGAATGAAGGGTTCCAGATCGGAATGAGTGTTCATGAACCCAAGGGCCCAGGGGAGCTGTCCTCAGGCTTGTCCTGCCTGTCCAGCCCAGTGCTTCCCTCTGTGGTTCCCCCAGTTGTCTTGCTTGCCCCACTAAGAGGCTGTCGCCAGTGGCCTGCATAGTGCAGTGCTGGATGGGACCATTTGTGACTGCTCTCCCAGTCCAGTGGTCCACCTCGCTCACTTCAGATGTCTGGGGACTTGGCTTTCATAGAGCCAGAGGGGCTGCCGATTTGCCCCAAGGGAGGAGGGGCCCCCGTGGGTGCCTGCCAGGCTCAACCATTCCGGTGCCCCTGGGTCCCACCATGGGCCCTTTGGAGGTTGGCCCTGCCTGGGAAGCCGGTCGGGTGCCCCTCCTGGGGGCCTGCAGCCCTCCTGACCCTCTGCCTCTCCCTGCAGGTCTGGCACCATGCCCGGTCCCTCCGAACTCTAGGCCACATCCCTGGCCTGCAGAGCAGCCCCTGTTCACTTCGGGGCACACCCCCACCCCACTGCCCACTGCCCCACCATGGCTGGGGACCGGCTCCCTCGGAAAGTGATGGATGCCAGGAAGCTGGCCAGCCTGCTGCGGGGCGGACCTGGGGGACCGCTGGTCATCGACAGCCGCTCTTTCGTGGAGTACAGCAGTGGGCACGTGCTCAGCTCCGTCAACATCTGCTGCTCCAAGCTGGTGAAGCGGCGGCTGCAGCAGGGCAAGGTGACCATCGCCGAGCTCATCCAGCCAGCCGTGCGCGGCCAGGTACCTGGCCCCTGCCACTCACGCCCTGTCCCCCGTCCCCACCCAGGCACCCCTCACTTCCAGGGGCAAGGGCAGAGCTCTGCAGCCAGGTACACAGGGGCCCTCTGCTTGCGCCCCCCCCCCCCCGTCCTCAAAGCCAAACTGAGCTCCTAGGGTCAGAATGTTCTGAGCCATTCCATACCTTGGGCCTTGTAGGCAGCTCCCACCCCACTCCCTGAGCTTCCTCTTAGGGTGCACAAATGTGCCTCCCCCGAAGGCCCTCTGCTGACCCTATCTCCCCAGATACGATTCATCACTCCTCCCGCTCAGAGCCTGCTGACCCTGTCTGGGTCCTCACTCAGCCCCCGAGGAGAGGTCTCCCCACATAAGACTGGGCAGTGCCCCTGGGGCCCAGCCCAGGGCTCAGAGAGGGGCACAGGGGTGGGGTGGGGGCACAGAGGGGCAGTGGACCAGGATGGCAGCTGGTCAGGCGCACACCGAGTGCTATGAGAACCCAGAGGAAGACAGGAAGGGGGGCCAAGAGGCTTATGCTGAGCCCTCGTGTGCCCAGCCTCCCAGTTCTTTCCGCTAGAGTTCTGAGTGACCCAGAATTCTCTCTGTGCCCCTCCCCCACAAATGTCCCAGGTCACCTGCAGTGGACAATCCTGTCTCTGTTAGCCAGGAGCATCAAGTGCAGCCCTGGGAGGGACCACTGGCCCTGTGACCTGGGAAGGTGGGGGCACCTCCAGTGGGGGGAGTGACATGGCCAGCAGCCCAGAGCTGGGGAGGGGTCTCGGTCACAGGCCCTGTGCCAGCAGCACTGGATGTGAGAGGACCCAGGTGGCACAGCCCCCATCAAGGCCAGAACCAGCTCCCTGCAGCCTCAGTGAGGGGAATCCGGTGATTAATCACCCCCAGCGAGGACTCCCTGCCAGAGCGCAATCCCATTGGCTGCTGGTGACATCATCCAGCCCAGGGTTGGCGGCTCAGCTGGCTTAGGGGCTGAGTGTGCTTGGGGGGCAGGGCATTAGCCACTTGGAGCAAAAGCTGCTCAGCATCTGGTCCCAAGGCTGGGCATTCAGGATGGGAGGAGGGCAGTGGAACCCCAACTTCTGGCTGCCTCCTGAATTAAGGAGGGCTCTTGCAGCAGCCACCACTTTTCCCATCACTGGCTGGGGAATTGCCCAGACCCAAAGGCACCCCACCCTCAGAAGCCCCAAAATGTGCCTCCCAGTGACCCGGGGGACAGTTTTCCCTTTGCCTCAGCCACCCTGACGGCACATCCCTGTGACTGTGGCCACCTGTGTGTGCGCCCAAGGACCCTGTTACATTCACCTGCATCTCCTCCATGGGGGCCTGGCCCATAGTGCATGTCCATAGCATCTATTCCCTTAGCGCAGGTGCCCGGGCGTGAGGCCGTGGCATTAGGAGGAGCGTGCCCCTGTTTCTGCTTGCTCTGAGGGCTTGCCTGTGGGGCTGTGGTATCCACACCCGTCCAGGTGTGAGCTGTGAGGCGGGTGGGTGGGTGAGAGCCCACCCCTCCCCTCCACGCAGCAAGGCGGCAGTAGCCCCTCCCTGCCATAGCCTGACCAGTAGCAGTGGGTGGCAGCAGGGGATGGGGGATCTGGCAGGTGCCCAGCGGTTCCCTGACCTCTGCCCTCACGGCCTCCAGGTGGAGGCTGCAGAGCCGCAGGACGTGGTAGTCTATGACCAGAGCACCCGGGACGCCAGCGTGCTGGCTGCGGACAGCTTCCTCTCCATCCTGCTCAGCAAGCTGGACGGCTGCTTCGACAGCGTGGCCATCCTCACGGGTGAGCTCCAGATAGACCCGGGCCAGGGGGCTCTGGGACGCCCTCTCCTCCCTTCCTCTCTCCTCACTGTGAACTTAGCTATGGGGGGGTGGGGGCATCTGGGGAGTCAGGTTCTGGATCCAACTCTGTTTTCTTCTCTGAGCCCAGAGACCAGCAGCTCCTGGGTGGTGTTGGGGGGCGGAGTGCTCTCCCAGTAACTGGAGTTCTCCAAGGCTCCATTGTTTCCTCCCCCAGACCCCCACACTCCAGAACTCCCTCCACCATGGGCCTACCCCACCACTAGCAGGTGAAGAAGTAGGCAGGAGGAAATCCCTAAATGCATTCGTGGCAGGGGAGGAGGGAAGGGATCTAGGCAAAGATGTGTCTCTGCCCCTCTGGCTGTCTGAGAGGGGAGGCATAGCCCCCATCCTCCGCAAACCCCAATCCCAGCAGAACTGGTCCCAGACAGGGAGTGCCTCTGAATGCTGCCAGCAGCACAGGATGCCCGACCCCTGCCTGGAGGCCAGCAGAGATCCCTATAGGGCTTCCTGTTCCCCAAAAGCAGCCCAGGGAGCCTGGAGGCCGGGAAGCCCCCCATACACACACCTGCACACACACAGGCTCCACCCTGGTTCTTGATGATTCCTTCCTCCTTTTGGCAGGGGCTGAGGCACTTCTGTAGAACCCACCTCCCAGAGGTGGCCCAGGTCCCAGGGCTGGGTTGAGCTGGCCTGTCCCAGGGCTGTACACCCTCCCTGCCCAGGTCTGAGGCCTTTGTGGGTGCTCCTGCCAGGGGCCATGGAAAGTGGGCGGAGGACGGAGAGGGCTGAAGAGGGTGTCAGCAACCCCCCACCGCCGGTAGGACACTTCTGTACATTCACCATGTCTGCCCTGAGCAGCCCCTTATGTGTGGACACCCCGTGCAGTGATCCGTGGGCACCGGGCTCCCACCATTGGGAAGATGGACCTTCACCACAGCCCGTGGGATGCTTCCTGGTGGGTTCACATCGTGTGCAGGTGCGCGTGCTGCCATCTACACGCGTGCCTGGGTCTACGCTGTCAGAGGGCGTCTATGCATCTATGCACGGCTCTGGGAAGCTGGTGATCTGTGGTTGCTTGTGTGGTGGGATATGGGGTTTGTATGCATGTGTGTGAACTCTGAGAACCCAAGGCCACAGAATTGCAGACTCTGATTCAACCACTGTGCCCTGGGCTCAGTTTGGGGGCTGAGCAGATAGGGAGAAGAGGGAGAGAGGACCCAGCGGCTCTGGGCTTCTTAACGGATGTCCTGGGCAGAAAAGGAGGTCAGCTGGGAACCCCAGGATGTGTGCGTGTTCACGCATGCGCATGTCGGTGGTCGGTGTGTGTGTGTGTCTGTGTGTGTGTGTGTCTGTGTGTGTGTGTGTGTGTGTGTGTGTGTGACGTGCGCATGCTCTCTACTCAGAAGTGGGAGCCACCAGGCCTTCTGGGAGTCTGAGAAACTGGTCCCAGAGCAGCACCCTTCCCTACCCCAAGGCTGCCCAAGAAAGCCCAGAACCTCTAATGTCTGTCTTCTCTGGAGTCTGGGGCTCCTCACCCAGCATGCAGTGGGGCAGGCCTAGGCTGCGATGTGCCAGGAGGGCGCACCTGGGACCTGGCCGTGCCCCACTTGGTTCGCTAAATTCCTGGGGCTGCCACCTGCTCTTTCTCCCCTGCCTGCCCCTCCCTGCGAGGTTAGAGTATTTGCCCCCATTTCCCTGAGGGCCAAGCCAGTTAGAAGTCATGACCCACCACCGTGTGAGAAGAGCTCGCAGTGGCACCAAATCAGGACCGAGATTGGGGGGCCGCCTGGGAGCCTGGCCCACAGCACCCACCCCTGAGGCGAGCACAGCCCCTAAACCAGTGAGAATGGGAAGGCAAGGCTGAGTGGGACAGAGGGATGCTGCCCTGCCAGAAAGGGGAAGTGACTTTCCAGGATCACTAGCACAGGGGGAGGGGGCCCAGCGGAGGCCAGAAAGGGAGGACCCCATCCCTCGGTGGGTGGGGCTGAGGAGCGCCAGGACGATGTCGCGGCTGGAGGACAGGGAGATCCCTCTCGGTGACAGGGGAGCTCGCGGAAGCAGGAGAGGGCAGAGTGGGGCAGGCGCGCTGGGGTCCAGAACCGGCTGCTGTGACCGCTGCCCCCCCCCCCCCAGGCTGCTTGGCGGTGACGTCCAGCGGGGCGGGGAGCCCGGAAAGGGAGCCTGTCCCTTTAAGCGGCGGGCGGCCCTCGCCCGGGTGCGCGTTGCTGCGGAATGCGGGCTGGTGATGTCGCGGCGCCGGGTCGGTGCGCCCCCGCGGTTCGACCCCGCACGCGCCGCCCTCGGACCCGGGCCAGAGACCGCGGCGGGAGCGACCCCTACGCGGAGGGTGCGCGGAGGGTACGCGGAGGGAGGGTGGGCAGGTGCGGACCCTGCCTGGGGCACGGGGACCGCGGCGGCGCCGGGGGGCTGCGGGGCGCGCCGCGCGCATGTGGGCCGGAGAGCGCCTGGTGGGAGCTGCGGGCGGGGGCAATCGGTGCGCATAGAGTCGGTGGAGTCGGTGCGTCCTGGGCATGAGCTTTTGTGCGAATCCGGGATTCCATTGTGCGGCGGCGCAGCAAGCTGGGAAACCGTGAGGCGGGGGGAGGTTGGTATCCCTCCTGAAAGAAGGTGCCCTTGGGGATGCCTGGGGGATGGGGGCGCCTGCCCCCTGCGAAGAGTGCCAGTACCTGCAGAGGGTCCAGGCCTGCTGCCACTGATTCAACCCAGGGTGGCCCTCTCCTGTACCCCAGAGCCTGGGGGGTGGGGGTCCTGAAATCGCTGGAGGGGCGGGGCCTCAGGCTCAGCACTTGGCATCCATAGGGGGCTTGTGGGGTCACCACAAGCTGCTTGGCTCTGCGGGGGCGGGGGGGGGGCAGCCCTGTGGGGCTTTACCTGAGGGACTGCAGTCAAAACTGGCAGGACCGCTCCTGTCCAGAGATTCCCCCTTTGTGGGGGAAGTTCCTGGTGGAATAGAGCCCCCCACCCCTCAGCTTAGGTGACGCCCCCAGAGAGCATGGGAGGTATATGGTAGAGATGAGTCCTTGCAGAGATCCTGCAGACCTTACATCTCCTGGGGTGGGGGATGCTGTCCTCCATCAGGAACATCCAGGGGACCCCTGGCTCTGGCCAGTAAACAGGAGCCCAGCCCCAGCACCCAGGTCAGCTTTCACCTGTGAGCTGTGTTGTCAGCGATGCTGATAGTCAGCCACTTCTCCCTGTCCAGCCGGCAGGTTGCCAAGGTAGGGACAGCTACTCCTCCAAGGCCAGTGCCTCCACTCCCTCAGCATGGAGGTCCCCCCATCATCATGCCCCCTGCCAAAGGCAAGCTGTCTTTGGGGGCACAAGGAATGCACATGGCAGGCACTCTGGTTGGGGGTTTGTACAAACTGGCCATTGAGCTGGGCCAGGGGTGAAGGCTGAGGGCACCAGGCATCTGTGTCCTGGGAAATCAGCCAGGTCTCTGGCCCCAGCTGTTTCTGCAAACCGGGAAAGAGCACTGGGGGTCTCGTGGCCTGGGACCCTGCCTCACTCCCCTGCCTCCCCCCGTGCACTACGGTAGGCCTCCGTCTAGTTGAACTCTGTAATGGATCAGTCCACTGAGGGCAGGGAATGTCCACAGGCCTCGTGCCCCCGAAAGTGTGGTTAGCCCCAGGGCGGCCACCAGGGAGTGTCACCTCAAAAACCTAGCAGGGATTGGCCGTCACCCAGCCGCCTGGGTGTGGGCAGGTTAGCTCTCGGTGTGTCTTCACGGCCCCTGTCTCCTTTGAGACTCACAGCTGTGCTATGTGGCAGGCAGGATGCGGAAACAGGCCAGGGGTGTAATGAGCTCTGCCCGTGGTCACTCACTGAGTCAGAGGTGTGCTAGGGATTCCCACTCGGGTCTTTGAGGCCAGCGGAGGGGCTCCTTCCACCGAGCTGTGGCCCAGGACTTGGATGTACAGGGAAGGCAGTGGGCACACGCCACCACGTGTAGAATGCGTGCCCACTGCATGCGCTGCTTGCTCACCGTCCCCGGCATTCCCAGCTCTTAGCCCATCCTCTGGTGCTGTCCTCTGGGCAGAAGGGAGCCCTAACTAGAGCACAGGTGCCCCTGCAGGGTGTGCCAATTCCAGTAGGTGATGTCATGCCCAGGGGCAGGAGGGCCCCTCAGAAGCCCTTGCCTCCTGGTCCTGGCACCCACGCTTGGCCAGGGGCTCCCAGCCAACTAGAGCCAGGGAGGGATTGCATCAGCCCAGGGGGAGAGGCAGGAAGGCCCAGGCTGGCCCCTGGCCACCGGCACAGAAGATCCACACCCTCATCAGGAGCCTTCCATGGCGTCGGAACCCACCCCTGCCTGGGTCCTGCACGTGCTAGGCCGGCCCACAGCCTCGACCCCACATTTATGGGCATCACAGCGGCGTCCTCAGCAGGACCAGCTCCTAATTAGCCTGGGGAGGAATGTGGGTGTAGGGGCAGGCTGTATATGTGCACAGCACACGCCTCGACTTGGTGAGAGCAGCCCTCCGGCACCCAGCGCTGACTGCAGGTGCTCAGGCCAGAGGCTCACCCCCTGGCATCTCGTTGGGCTGGGGGTCCAGGCTGTTGCCAGAGATGTAGGGGTGGTTGGGTGCCCTGGGCTCTTGTGCCCCAGCCAGCCGACCGCCTGACCCACGTCTCCTCTGCTCCTCCTCCTGCAGGGGGCTTTGCCACCTTCTCCTCCTGCTTCCCTGGCCTCTGTGAGGGTAAGCCTGCTGCCCTGCTACCCATGAGCCTCTCCCAGCCCTGCCTGCCTGTGCCCAGTGTGGGCCTGACCCGCATCCTGCCTCACCTCTACCTGGGCTCTCAGAAAGATGTCCTGAACAAGGTGTGTGCACAGCTGGGGCTTTGGCCATTGGCAGGGGGAGGGGGGCGGAGGCAGGAGCTCAGAAGCAGCTCCTGGGCTGGTTTGGGGGGGTGGGGAGAAGGGAGCTGAAAGCCAATGAGGGGATGGATAAACATGGTGTGGGAGAAGCCTGGGTTGGGGGCACGGGGACACCGAGTGGACGGGGCAGGACCAGAGCAGGGCTGGGTGGAGGAGCAGCTCCCAGCCCCTTAGGCGGCGAAGCCCACATGCCACACTGCTGATGTCACCGGGCCCCTGGCCAGCACTGAAAGAATCCCGTGTTTTAAAATTGTGATGAGGGAAGAGGGTAAAGCCACCGCCCAGGCAGCCATAACATTCCTGGGAGCCTACCTCAGGCTGTGGGTGGCGCTTGCCCCAGACCAGCATCCCCATCCCCCATCCGCCCCCTCAGGCCCCCCCTTCCCGCCCTCCGCCGCAGGCTCTGAGCTCCAGGGTGGAAGTGGGAGGGGCTCCCACCACCAGGGCACCCCTGTGCAGCCTGTCCTCCCATCCCTCCAGGACCTGATGACCCAGAACGGAATAAGCTACGTCCTCAACGCCAGCAACTCTTGCCCCAAGCCGGACTTCATCTGTGAGAGCCGCTTCATGCGCATTCCCATCAACGACAACTACTGCGAGAAGCTGCTGCCCTGGCTGGACAAGTCCATCGAGTTCATCGGTGAGGGGGGGGGGCGAGGGGGGGGGTCTCCTCTAGGAGGGCGGGCAGGCCGCCAGGGAGAAGCACTGCGACCCTGGTGCTTGGGCCTGAGATGGGGCTGGGATTGTTGGCAGTAGGGCCGGTGAGGTCCCCTGCCTGGGTTAGGGAAGCGCCGGCACCCTGAGCCCTCACCGGCCCCGTGGCCCTGTCTCCAGATAAAGCTAAGCTGTCCAGCTGCCAAGTCATTGTCCACTGTCTGGCTGGCATCTCCCGCTCAGCCACCATCGCCATCGCTTACATCATGAAGACCATGGGCATGTCCTCCGATGACGCCTACAGGTAGCCTCTCCTTTCTTCCTGGGCCCTGAAGTTTAAGGCTGGAACCGGCCCTTCCCTGCTCCCTCTCCACCCAGGAGCAGCAGAATGGCCCTGGCCGCGGAGGGAGAGGCCTGAGCCGGGCTCCAGCCCTCCCGGGTGGGTCTGCACATCAGCTGTGTGCCCAAGCATGGGCAGGGGGGAGCAGGGGGAGCAGGGGGGAGTCGGGCAGGCAGCCCTGCCTGGCAGGAAGCCCCGGCTCGAAGCAACCCCCCCCCCCCCCCCCCCCCCCCCCCCCCCCCGTTCGTGAAGGACCGGCGCCCATCCATTTCGCCCAACTTCAACTTCCTGGGCCAGCTGCTGGAGTATGAGCGCAGCCTGAAGCTGCTGGCTGCCCTGCAGGGTGACGGGGCGCCCCACCCGGGGACGCCCGAGCCCCTCCCGGGCCCTGCCGCCCCACTGCCACCGCTGCCACCACCTACCTCAGAGAGCGCTGCCACCGGGAGCGCGGCGGCCAGTGCAGCCAGGGAGGGCGCGCCCGCCGCCGGCGGGGAGCTGCCCGCGCCTTCCGCGGCCCCCGCCACCAGCGCGCTGCAGCAGGGCCTGCGTGGTCTGCACCTCTCCTCCGACCGCCTCCAGGACACCAACCGCCTGAAGCGCTCCTTCTCACTGGACATCAAGTCGGCCTACGCCCCCAGCCGGCGGCCCGACGACCCCGGGCCCCCCGACCCTGGGGAGGCCCCCAAGCTCTGCAAACTGGACAGCCCGTCCGGGGGAGCGCTGGGCCTGCCCTCGCCAGGCCCCGACAGCCCGGACGTGGCGCCGGAGACGCGCCCGCGCCTCCGCCGGCGGCCCCGGCCTCCCGCCGGCTCCCCGGCACGCTCCCCGGCGCACGGCCTTGGCCTGAACTTCGGCGATGCCTCCCGGCAGACTCCGCGGCTCGGCCTCTCGGCCCTGTCGGCACCTGGGCTGCCTGGCCCCGGCCAGCCGGTCGGCCCCGGGAGCTGGGCGCCGCCGCTCGACTCTCCAGGCACGCCGTCGCCCGATGGGCCCTGGTGCTTCAGCCCGGAGGGCGCGCAGGGCGCGGGCGGCGCGCGGTTTGCACCCTTCGGCCGGGCAGGCGCGCAGGGCGCGGGGGGCGGCGACCTGCGGCGGCGGGAGACGGCCAGGGCCGAGGCCCGGGACGCGCGGACCGGCTGGCCGGATGAAACGGCGGCCCCGGAGACGCAGTTCAAGCGCCGAAGCTGCCAGATGGAGTTCGAGGAGGGCATGGTGGAGGGGCGCGCGCGCGGCGAGGAGCTGGCTGCCTTGGGAAAGCAGGCCAGCTTCTCGGGCAGCGTGGAGGTCATCGAGGTGTCCTGACGGCGGCCGGGGACCCAGCGCCCGGCGCTCCGCTGCCCTCGGCTCCCTGGTCTGGGCGACGAGCCGCCGGGCCCACTATAAATATATATTATATATAATGCAAAGAAAGGTAAATGGTTTTACTGCGATTTTTATCGAGAAGTAAATATTTCGATTTTTTATTTATTTAAGCTGTTCATTCTGGCAATGATTTGGCAACAGTGCGGGCGGTCCTCGGAGCTCTATTTTTACTGTCTGGTATTTAAACTGAAACACACGTTTCTAAGCAATATGAGGCCACCTTCAGTCCCAAGCTGGGGTGCCAGGCCTGGGGTCCCCTCCCCCCCCCCCCCCCCCCCCCCCACCCGGCCCCGTTGCCTGGTCGGCGTTGACTGGCATTGGGCCTAGAGAGGCTAGGGTGTTCGGACAGGCTGGGGAGAGAGCAGGATGGGGGCTCGGTGAACGGCGCTCTTGAGTGTCAGATGATGTGTGTCCCCAGGGCAGGGATAGAGGTGGGATGCCCCCCCCCCCCCCGCTCCTGCCTGCGCGCTTGTCCAGTTTCACAGGTTCAGCAAGGCTGTTCCATGGAGGCTGCCCCCCTCAACTCCACTTTGCGGGTGCTGCCTAGCACCACCTGTGGGGGGGCGTGGAACAACAGGAGAGGAGGTCAGCCCCTGGGGGCATCAGACGAGAGGAGCTGGGCTAGCCAGTCTGGGCTCCACTGGCCAGAGGGCAGATGGATTTAGAGTCTTGTTCTGGGCTCTGCCCCCAGCCAGCCCCCAGGCCCCAGGCCAGACTTGGAATTCAGGTGTGTTCCTACAGGTGGAGGGCCTCCATGAGGAGCAGGCTGCCTTGCATCGGGAGGGGGTAGTTAAGCACTTGTCAGACCCTTATGCTTCCAGGAGATGGGGGTCCTTAGCTTCGGGAGAGCTGTCTCCAGACAGATGAAGGCCCCTGATGTGGACAGATGCAGGTGTTCCCCATTACTGCCCCCAGCCCCACGGGGTCCTTGGAGAAGAGCACTCCCACACTGCCCTTTCCTGGGGAGCTCTCGCCTCTGCAGCCTCCCTGGGATCTTCATGGTGATATGCCAGGTGGCTTTTGGGCCCAGGTGGGCCAGCCTGGCAGTAAAGGCAGGGAAAAAGCCCCAGCTGCCCCCTGCCCCACACCTTCTTGGGTCATTGGGACCCATGGCTTTTGGAGGCAGGAGTAGATGTCCCCCAACCTTCAGATGTCCTAGAGTCTAGTGTGTGGGGGGTGCTGGTCGCCTAGGGAAGAGGCCAGGGGCTTGGCAGGAGGGCAGCTGGGTGGGGCCAAGTCCTCGGGGCAGCTGCCCCTCTGGTTGTTTCTTCCGTTTGTTCTGTTGACCTGCCGCCCTGTGCACCTGTCATCCCTCCTTTAAGCAAAAGTCCTCTTCCTGTTCCCTCTGTCCCCGCCCCGTTCCCCAAGAAAATAAGCTATCATCGTTGTGTTTGCAATCTATGGATTAGAGGTTTAAGTATTTATTATTGGTTAATTATTATTATGATTGATTATGTAAACTTGCCTTCTGTCTGTCTATCGCGTTGGGTTTCTGAGATGACCCTGGGTGTGGAGGATGCACTGGTCCCCACCTCCGCGCCCCACCCCTGTGCTGTCCAGGAGACAGTGGTCCGGGGCCACTGGTTGGGCCCCGAACTCTGGAGGCAGGTCCCGCAGCCCCCCGTCCTTTCCTCTGTCTGCCCTCTGCCCTTTCTCTAGGGCCGCCAGCATCTCTTGTGACTTCGGTCTTGGAGTGTGGGGGGCTCTTGCTCTTGAGGCACTGGTCACCCCAAAGTGAGCAGCTGCAATGTGGGGGGAGGTCCTGACCCTGCCACCCCCTCTCCAGCCCCGGGGCGGGGGGGGACCGGGCCCTGGCACAAGCCCCTCCCCGGTCAATTCCACACACTGCCTGAGGTGGGGCCGGGGCCGGGCCCCAGCCCTCTCCAAGTTTCTCAGTCCTCATCCCTCCCCAACCCCCCCGCCCCGCGCCCCCTACCCCGCCCTGGCATTGGGGGTGGCCCCAGAATGGACCCCGCCCCCTCCTAATATTTGCTGGAAAGTCCAGCGGAGGGGAGGTGGCAGGTCCCCTGCATGGCTCCCAGTCTCTTTGGACTGGGCGGCCCGCTCCTGCCTCAGAACCCCTCCCCCAGCGCGGCCACACTCTGCCCCCTGTCCTGTCCCCTTCTTTTGTATTTGGAGACAATGTGTTGTAATAAATCCCGAGATGGACGTTTTCTCCATGCCTCTGGCTGTCTCTTTCTTCCGGCTGGTGGGAGGCTGGAGTGAAGAGTGTGGGGCAGCGGCCCCGGAGGCTTCCTGAGGCCAGGAGGCTGGGGCATTGGGCCCACAAGACCAACTTCCCCAGGACTCAGCCCCTGGGACCCGGAGGGCAGGTTGGGCAGGGCAGGGGACCGTGCTGGGGGAGGGCCCGGCGTGGGTGAGGCCCCACCGCATCCTAGAATGTGGAACACCCTTGTTTGTTGTTACCTGCTAGTGAAAAATTTTTTAAAAAGTTACCACTATGTCCAATAAAAATGCGGTTTTGCCCCTCACCCACTTCCCCGGGCGTAAGGACGGCAACACTTGGCCGCATCTCGGCAGGGCTCCGTGTGCGTGTGTGGGCACAAGCCTGAGCACACCACACCATTGCCTGCCTTTTCAACGGAAACGGGGGTCCGGCTACAGAATGTTTGCAACTAGCTTTTTAATTATTTAAATGATCTGTTGAAAGAATCCATGCATGTGCTACAAGGACCAAAGGCACATGAGGGTATCTTGTGGAAGGTACTGGGGTGACCCGCCCACTTTTGTCCCCAGCCCCCGGGTTCCTCTCCCTGGAGTCCGCCGGCCCGACTGCGGCTGCGCATCACCGACTGGCACGAGCGTGCAGCCCCCCGATGGCGGGGTTGAGCTTAGTCCGCCCAGTGTGGTGACGGGCCGCTGCTCGCAGCATTCAGGCAACGCTCTCCTGGGACAGATCTTCAGACATGACTCCTCTGGGTCACTCCAGCGCCTCCCTGGCCGTTACTATAACGACGGCTCCTGCGTACTGAGCTCACTGTGTGCTGAGCTCACCGTGTGCCTGCACGACTTTCACACATTCGGGCATTTCCTGGGAACGGGTCTCCCAGGCTCCAGGGGGGCTGCCGGGCAGGTCTGCGCCCTCAGCCCCAGGGCCCTCTGGCTAAGGCGGTGCAAGGCCTCCAAGGGGGTCTGAGCCTTCTTGAAGCTTTGGCCTGCTTCTTCCTAGGAACACTTCCCTAGTTCCAAGTGGCAGGGAGCCCAAACCAGGTACTCAGGCCAGACGTGTGTGTGTGTGTGTGTGTGTGTGTGTGTGTGTGTGTGTGTGTGCACATAAGTGCCCACACACATGTGCAGGATGTGTGTGTTGCAGGAGGCTGGGAGAGAAGAGGAAGCAGGAGACAGGGAAAGGGCTCAGCTGGCCCCTCTCAGGGGCTGCGGGAGGAGGAGGGTCCTTGAATCCAGCATCCCTAGGAGCCCTCAAGAGGCCGGAAACTAGAAGCATGGGGCTGTCGCTAAAGCAAGGCTATTTTTAGCTTAAGAACATCTATTTATAACTCTGGCAGCCCCTTGGGGTCCATAAAACCCAGGACTGGAAGAAAGCTGATGGCTGTCTCAAGCAGCACAGTGGTGCCTCCCACTCCAAGGCATGTGAGCCCCTGCAGCGTAGGACGCAGGCTGATGGTGCCTCTCCCAGGATGACCAGCTGGGGCACAGAAGGTCAAAGGACCCTGGGGGCAGTGTAAGAATGCACGTGGGGTGGGGGGAGGCCATCTACTAAGTTGCTTAGGCTCCTGGAGGTCAACTGGCCCGAGGGCTGAAGGAAGCAGGTGGCGAGGCCAGACCTGCACACTGCTGGGCAGACCTCCACCTGCTCTGGGCCACACGGTCTGGTACTGTCCCAAGGCGTCTTCAGTAAACACTGGGCACCCTGCCTGCTTCTGTCTCTCCCTCCCCTGCCCCACCTTGGTCAAGAGCTTTAGGCTCTTGATGGGTCTTGGATCGGTGAGTACATGGTCAATAAAGTGTTGTTCTGTGTGGGTCTCGGCCTGTGGTTAGTGATGCTGGGACGCCCAGGCCCTCCCCTGGGCCCGTACTACTGGTGGTGGGCCACCAGACGCATTTCCCCACAGGGGCCAGTGTTGTGGCTGGACGGGCCCTGGTGGTCCTTCCTATGATGACAGGACACACTTCAGCAAGAACCATCAGGGGGCTCTGAGGAAGCTTTATTACTCACAGGTCCTGGAGGGCATACGCACACCTGGCGCCACACAGCAGGGTCGCAGGGAGAGAGGGAGGCAGCCTGGACCTTGGTCTCTAACTTTTGGGGGTTGGGAGTGGGGGCTGGGGTTTCTAGAGTGGTCGATTATCAGGTCACCCAGGACCTTCTAGAGCAGAACTGCATGGGTGGGGCAGCCTGGCTCTCCATCTAGTTGGGTAGCTGGCAACACGTTTATTTGAGATGGATGTCTTCAGAGTGAATGTCTCAGCAATCAAAAGATTAATGCCAGGCACTTATATTAACCATCAGAAAAGCTAATTGTCAGGCACTTACACTCCAGGGCTGGCTGGCTCGCTGGGTTAGTGGTTGGGCCAGTGGGTGATGAGGGAGTGGACAGGTGAATAACAGCGTATGCATGGGGGGATGAGATGGCTGTATGGGTGGGGAGATAGTTGAGTGTGTAGATGTGTGGATAGATGAGTAAATGGGAGGCTGGCTGGGTGGGTTAGTGGTTGGGTGGGTAGGTGACTGGGTGGACAGGAGGTTGATGGATGGGTAAATGGGAGGAAGGCGAGGAGGAAGGGAAAGAAGGTGGGTAAGTACTAACATATTATATAGTGCACTTCTGGTGGTCTACCTTATGTTACAGCTGTGTGATTACCTCCATCCTATCACCGGACTCTGGAGGTCATCCAGTCCTGCTTACAGCAGATGATCAGTAAATGTTCAATGTATAAACCTCAGGCTCAGAGCTGGACACCATTGCAGAGACCCAGTTCAGCCCTCTCCAAGGCCCAAGGAGGTGCTGAAAGAGAGACAACAGGCCCAGAATGGAGTCACCTGTGCTAAGCCCCCCACCAGCAAACCAAGACTTAACACCTAACCTAACTGCAGTTTCAGCCTCTCCCAGGATTGGATCAGTCTGGAATCTCCTGGTCAGCACCAGTGAGGTCATCTGCTGGATAAGATCCCTGCCTTCCCTGAGGGAAGGTGACCTTCCTGAAATAGTCCACTTTCAGCTTCTTTGTCCCCCGCAACCCTTCTGCCTATAAAAACCTTCCATTCTATACAACTCCCCAGAGCTGCTTTCTACTTGCTAGGTGGGATGCTGCCCAATTCATGAGTCTTTGAAAAAAGCCAATTAGATCTTCAAATTTATTCAGTTGAATTTTATTTTTTAACAAGGGGAAATGACTTTCCAACATCCCTCAGAGTCCGGGCAGAGTTGGGGTGGGCTCAGTTCCTGATCCCTGGGCTCTGCTCGTCCCAGCTGAGCAGTCCCTGGAGGTGTCCTGGAAGGGGCCAGCCTCTGTGGCCCCTCAGGCCCCTTCCAGCTCAGATGGTGTTTCTGAGGCTCAGACATAAAGGGGCTTCGATTTGGGGAAGCATGAAGCCACTGGCTCTCGGGAAGGCTTGGGGCGAGGGGGTTGGCCTCTGAAGGCCAGGTTGGGTTTGGAGGGCTGGGGCATGTGTAGTGAGGGGACACTGCAGTCAGGGCCACAGAGAAACCGTGGAGGTGGGACTGCATGCCGCGGGGTTCAGGCGGAAGCTGACTACCTCTGGCAAAGGTAAGGTCTAATGGGAGCGGGAGTGTCTGGCTCTGGATGGAACGGGGGTGGAGGGGGTCATCTGTTCACAGAAAAGTGGTCCTTCCTGAGAAGCCACAGAACCCCCAAGGATCTGAAAAAAAAATGCAAACTGGCAGTTGGGTGTACCATTCTCCAGAAGGGGGCACAGAGGCTGCTGGGTCCTGGACAAACAGGCTGACTGCTAGTGGAGCTTACAGGGGGTGTCTTGTGTAGCTAGCATGAGCACACGGGAAGTGGAGTTCTCCCTCCAGTGGACAGGGCTCCTCCAGCCGACCCCCCAGAGTGACCTTATCCTTTTGTCGGGGGATGGGGGTCTAGGCTGATGAGGCAGTCTCAGGATCTATCTGTTCCTGGCCCTGGGGTTGGGGGGGGGGTGTCTCCAGACACAAGGTCATCTCTGAAGGAGTGGCGATGGTGCTGGTAGCTTAATGGAGGTGAGAGGAAGGAGAGAGAGCACTGGCCCAAGGACAGAAACAGAGCTAGTCTTGGTCAGGCAGGAGGGCCCCAGGCTGAGATGTGGGAACCAGTGCCCAGGGCCCCAAGGAGGTCTTAGTGGGCTGGGGGAAAGACAAACATGCTCCCTTGCCCAAACACACACAGGCCACGGGGCAGGGTGATGCCAGGGGTGGGGCTTTGCCAACTAAGCAGGTGCCTGGGGAGCCCCTCCAGCCTTTCAAAGCTGAGCAAATCTTCCAACCACCCCATTCCTGGGGAACACCAGGAGAGGGGCTGGGAGTGGGGTGGTCTCAGGAAGGAAAGGGGTGGGTGGAGAGGGGCTCCCTGAAGTCGGATAGGACCAGAGCAGATTGGGTTCGGTTCGTTCCAGAGGGAAGAGGCAGAGGCCGCCCCGAGGGCAGACCTGTGCAGCCCTGTGGAAGCCTTCTCCCTGGCTCTTTGCAAATTCCAAAGATGAAACCAGAGCCGGAAAGGCCCTTCCTCAGGGCAGCCCAGCAGGTACTTCCAGGAACAGAAGGGAAAGCTCCCCCCACACCTCGGTCTTGAATTAGGGGGCTACCACCCCTAACCCAGCTCCTGTGCTCCCTCGGCTCCTCGCCCACCTCTGAGCTCCAGCCAGGGGGCCATCAGCCCAACCGGTGCGTGCGTGTGCACCCGCGTGCGCTCGCGCACACACACACACCTGGCCGCCTGGGACCCAGCAGGCCAGGTAGCTGCCGGCACAGGGGTGTTGGCACCCTTGGCATGGGGCCGGCCTAAGCCAGACTCAGCCTGACGCAATTGGCGGACGTAGCTATAAATAGCCAAGGAGAGCTTGAAATAGAAGTGGTGGAAGAGGAGGGGGAGGGGGCTGGACTCCTGGAGCGGGTGGAGAGGAGAAAAGGCCAGAGCGCCTGACGCCAGAGGAGGAAAACAAAGCCAAGGCGTTGTAGAGCGCCCCACCCCCACCCCGCCCGTCTAATGGGGTGTTTGCACACAAAAACAGCTGGGGGAAGAAGGGTGAAGTCAAGAACCCTGCCGGCCCAGTGCAGGGGGTAGTGACCAAGGGCCAGAGGGCTGGCCCTTGACTGAGAAGGGTGGGGACCTGTGCCGGCCACAGCTCCCCACCTTCTGTCCCAGGTGGCAGTGGCCCCTCCTCCTGATGCCTAGCAGGGGTGAGTTTCTGTGCGTCTCCCTCCTCCCTTCCCAGTTCAGCCCCTGGCACCGGAGCCCCCTCCAAAACCCCTCACACAACTCCCAGGCACTGAAACTAGCCTGCCCAGGCTGGGCAGGAAGGGGGCTCCACGAGGCACGCCAGTACCTGCAAGGCCCAGCAGGAACGTCCTCTCGGCTCAGAGGTAACCGGACACGCTGTGGCTGATGGGGAGGCCCTGGGGGGAGGGCGATCTTTTCTCTCTTCCACCTATTTCTCTGGGGGTCCGGGGACTTAGTGTGGCCCAGAGGTGGAAGGTTGAAACCCAGGGCCTCCTCCCTGCACCCCCACCCTCCCCATGATTTCTGCCCAGGTTCCTACCCCGGGGACGCTCCTCCCAGACGCCCGCCCCTCTCTGCTCCTGATCTCTGTTGAGGTCAGCCTTGGAGACAGAGTGGGCAGGCTGGTGGCTAAAGAACGAGGGGGTGTCCCCGGGCGCCACTGATAAACCCTGTCCCCGCGGGCTAGCCCTAACGGGAAACTGCAGGAGAGACAGGATTGGGGGCATTAGGGAGGGGTGGGGGAGGGGACGTTGGGGCCCTCCCCCTCCCTGCAGGTGGTTGGCTGCCCCACCCTCCCCGAAGCCAAGGACCCAGCTGGGGAAGGAGGCCGCTGCTCCGCCAGTGGGAGAACGGGCGCGGTCCCACTGGCGCGGGCGGGGCCGCGGGACGGGCGGGACCACGGGATGGGTGGTGACGTCAGCCCAGGTACAGGGGCACTTCGAGCCCCGCAGCTGGAGCGTGAACAGCAGGTCTCTGGGCTCCCTGAGAAGTGCCCCCACCACACTCTGACCCCCGGGGCGTCCTCCCCAGAGGCCCGATCCCGCCCACCGCGCCCGCAGTGCCCGGCCAGCCCCGGGCTCCGAGGGTCGGGAGTTTGGGCGCGGTGGGTGCGCCGCGCCGCTCGCGATGAGCTCACGCCGGGAAGGGCCGCGCCCACCCCCGGACGCCCGCCTGCCCGGCCCGCCGCGGCGCCCTTCATCCTCAAAGCGCCGCGCCAGCGCTCCACGCCCCCCCCCCGGGCTCCTCCCCTCCGCGCGCCCTCGCCGGCCCCGGACTGGAGCCGAGGGCGGGCGCGGTGAGCACCTGCTCCGCGTCGGAGCCCGAGGCCATCGCGCCCCCACCCCACGCCCCGGTCCTGGCCCCAGGTGGCCAAACATCAGCTGGGCAGCGGGGGCCGAGCGTCACACACACACACACACACCCCTTCCCCCGCAGACTGCCTTCCAGACCCGGGGGTCGCAGTGTGCGTCCTCTTGGCCTCGGGCTCGGATTTGGCCTGGTTGGCCGCTCAACCCGACACTCCCGGAGCCACGAGGGCAGAAAGCAGCCCGGCAGCGCCATCTGCTGCCCGCGCCCGCGAAGGGGGGGCAGCCAATTCGCCGGCGGAGTAGCCCCAGTCCCTGCACGTCCCACCTGTCCGGGGTTTGGGGGTTTGGGTCTCCGGCGGTCTTGAGCCCCGTGGCTCCCACCTGCCCCTCTAGAGGCCCTCCCCTTGGCCCATCGGCAGCCTCAACTGCCCGAGACCTGCTCTGGGTCTCCAGGCCCCACGGGAGGGTCGGCCACACCCGGAGCTTCAGGGACACCCCTGTGCAGTCAACTGCCCTAGCTGTATCTGCAGTCAATTTCATCCTTGACCTTCAGACTCGGAAATGCCAAGCTGCTGGGTGTCATCTACAGTCTAGCTGGATCTCAACCCTTCCAACTGTCTTCTCTGCCCCACATCTTCCCTCCCTCCCCCTCCCCCCTGCAGCCCCAGTAAACAGACTAGCTATTGTTCTTGACTCCTACCTGCCCCCCACCCCACCTCTGCACCTCTCACCTGGATGGTTCCATCTACCCCTCCCCCCACCCGCCCCTCCTCCGAGGAGCTGTCTACAAGCACCCTCTTTTTCTCTTCCTGGAAGGTGCCCGTCCCCAGGACTGCCCACGAGCTCCATATGCCCTCACTGGCCTCCCCCAGCCCTAGATGCAGGGCCTTGCCTGAGTCCCCTTGCTGCTGAGGGGGCATACACTCTTGCCCCCCTCTCCTGGGGGTCTGCCTCTGCCCCCTGCTGTCTAGCAGGGCCTAAAACTGAGAGTCCGCTTCTCTGCCTCCATCCTCACATGGGATTCTCCCTGTGTGTGTCTATGTCCAGATGTCCCCTCTTTATAAGGACACCACTTGTATGAGAATAGGACCCACCATCTTAACTGATTTCATCTGTAAAGACCCTATGTACAAGTGAGTTCACATGCTGAGGTTCTAGGGGTCAGACTCACATATATCTTTTGTGGGAGGGACACCATTCAGCTTATAACAAGTATCAGTGGATGGAGGGAGGGAGGTACCCACACATACTTTAGGACTATCTGGGGAGGCCCCTCAGCCTCTTTCACAGACCTGCTCAGCCACCCGCCTGGGCACAAGGCTTTGTGGCTGTGGGTCTGCAGAGAGAGCCTCCAGGGCTGACTGGAGACTTTGCAGAACAGAGGTTGACCAGGAAAAGCCAGGAGGGGCCATCTGGCCCAGGGCTTCTCGCCTGACCACCTTTCGGGGTCACCTGGGAGCATCTTTATATGCTGATCCCGAGGCCCCACCCAGACCTACAAAGTCCAACTCGAAGGGGGGACAGGGCCCAGGAATCCCTCCTGTGCCTCCTGAGTCAGCTGTGCCAGTGGCTGGGGAGATCTAGCATTTGGGACCCCCAATCTCATGGCTCCCACCCATCGGATGGAGGGGACAAGGGGTGAGCCCGAGCTCCTAGTGGCAGGGCCAAGAGGAAGGCTGCCTCTTGTCTCCCTCCCAGGCCCGCTCCTTCCACTCCTACTTGCCCAGGGCCCTGCCCCAGGCAACCCTCGAACTGGAGCTGGGGAGGGCTGTATGGAATAGGGGGTGGGGGGAAGGAGACTTGGCGATGCAGTGGCTGCTAGCCCTGACCCCAGGCACCTGCTTGCCGCCCAAAGCCACCCAGTAAGGGAGGGTTTGGGGAGAGGTCCCATGAGAGCCCCTGGAAGGAGTAGGTGGGAGGATGTGAGACCTCTGTGGTCCCTAGCACCTTGCCCACCCTCTTCTCCCTCAGACATTCCTGGAGACCCCACCCCACCCAGGGGAGAGGGGCCGAGGGTGGCCTTTTAAGGCCCCACTGAGGTCTCTGCAGGGGAGGTCCAGCCATCCCTGCCATGGCCAAACCGCAGCCAAAATTGGGGATGGAGCTGGGCCCCACTGTTCCAAGGCCCTCCAAGTCCCCCACAGCCCCAGGCCACGCCCAGCCCATCTCCACAGCACCCCTCCTGGGGCGGGGCCCAAGGGTCCCACCAGGACAGCCTCTGCCCCACCTGATCTGGCTGCTCTGGCTCCCAGCTCTGGGCTGCTGCTGGGGTGGGGTGGGCGTCAGCTCCCCCAGACCTCCTGCAGAGCACAGCCGGCCTCTGCCAGTACCCATCCCATGGGCCTCGGGGTCCCCAGTGGGAAAGGCAGTGGGGGCAGAGCCGGTGGCCCCCTCCTGACCGTGAGTCTTGAGTCAGAGCCCACGTCCTGCCTGTCTCCACCAGCTCCCCACAGCACCACGCTGGGCAAGTGCTTCCTTCCCAGGGCCTCGGTAAGGGTCTGTGAGGCGGGGGCAGGGCAGGGAGAGAATATCATTCCCATGACGGGGTATGTACAAGGAACGCCGCTACTTGACGGGAGTAGTGCCTGGAGGAAGGGGCATTCGACAGAGGCCTTGAGGGATGAGCAGGAGTTCTCTAGAAGGAAGGGCATTGCGGGTAGAAGGAACAGCATGTGCAAAGTCCTGTAATGCGAGAGAGCCTACTAGTTCAGGCCACACAAGTCATTTATTGACCAGGCATCTGCCCTGGGCTGGACACTCTCTGGGGTACAGAGTGAGGTTAGTGTGGGGAGAAGGATGGGGCTGTGTCAGCCCCTAAGGATTGGATTCTGTTCTGAGGGTGAAGAGAGCAGACGGGATCAACACCGCAGAAAGGGGAGCTAGGGGGCTTCCCCTACGGGCTAGAGGTGGTAGGACCAGTGGTGGGCACAGACCGAAGGGCAATTCCTAACCCAGCAGGTCAGTGACTTCCCTGCCCCAGGTGTGGCCTGCAGGTGACCCTGTGGGGTTGCGTAAGTGGGCTCCATCTGCCACCTTCCAGGTACTCTCTTCACTGGAGGTGGGGGCTGGACCTGGCAGGGGGCCTCATCTGCATCTGGAAGGACAGAGAAGTAAGAGGTGCTAGACACGGCTGCGGCGGCGGGGAGGGGTGCTGGCACTTCCTACCAGGCTTGGGACAGTGGGTCATGGGTTGGCCTGGGAAATCCCATCACTCTTGCCTTCTCCCCCTGCCAGGGCTCCCCTGGGCCCTGTCCGCTGAACCCCACCCCCTCCTAACCCAGCTCTGGCTGTTGGGGAGGATCCCCCGTCCCCTGAACGCCTCCTCGCCTTGCCTGGGAGTGGAGGAATATGAGGCTTCCTTCCAGAGCGCTCTGGCATCCCGGCCTGGGGGGGGAGACCCCAGGAGGCGGGACGGGGGCGGGACCCCCGGGGAGGCGGCATTCCCCCCCCCCCCAGGCGAGGCGGGGTGGAACTCCCAGGGAGGCGGGTCCCCGGGGAGAAGAGCGGGGGTGGGTTTCCACCGGGAAGCGGAGAGGAGGCGGGATCCCAGGGAGGCGGAAGGCTGGCCCGGTAGCGCACCGTCTGCAGGCCGGCACCTTCCCACCTTCCTGCTTCTGAGGTTTCCGTTTCTGAACGCGGGTCTAGGAGGGGGTCCCGGGGCCAAGGCCGAGGCTAGAGTGAGGCAAGAGAGGCCCCTAGGCGGCCAGCACGACGCTGACAGCGAGCGCCTCCTCGCTCTATGTGGCCTTGCCTGAGACTCCTCTGTGGATCCACCCGGGTTGCAGCCCCGTGCTGGGGGCCAGGGTGTCCTTTAACGCGCACGTGGTCATTGACACCGCTCCGGGGGGGCAGTTCCTGCTGGGATCGCTGGCGGAAGGCTGAAGACCGGCGCTGCGGCAAGCTGGACACCTCTGGCAAATGCTCGCGTCTTCCTCTTCTTCTCCTCCCCCCCCCCTCCTCCTCCTCCTTCTTCAAGATTTTATTTATTCATTTGACAGAGAGAGAGAGAGAGAGGGAGAGCGCGAGCACAAACGGGTAGCGCCATTCAGAGGGAGAGGGAGAGCTGAGCAGGGAGCCCGATAGGGGACTGGATCCCAAGACCTGGGGATCATGACCGGAGCTGAAGGCAGACGCTTAACGGACTGAGCCGCCGAGGCGCCTCCCACGTTCATCTTTTGGGAAAAATTGGGAGACCTGACAGCACTGGGCCTGGGGTCCTAAGGCGCAATAATCAGAGGGAGAGCATCAGGGTCGGGGGCCCTTTGCTAATGGGACGTGTGAAAACTTATATGGAGACACTTACCTTCCTGAAGTCATTTCTTGCTGACCTGGGCTGGATGGCAGAGCAAACAATAAAATGGAACGCATCCCTTCCTGTGGGAGAGAAGCTAGCGGGACAGTCAGGGTCCTGCAGGTAGGACAGGTTTCCCATGCTTTCTCTTCTGCTGTGGGGGGTCCAGGAAGAGGGTGCTCCTCTCCTGCAGTGAAGACCCAGAGAGAACCGAGGTTAGCCATGCTGTTGAAAATCCCAACTGGAGATTCAAGCAAGGGGAAAGCCAAGAGGCTGGGGACACGTGGGAAAGCTCCAAGTTCTGCCTTAGCGATTTATCCCTAAGGAAGAAGCTTGCCGACCACCTTGGAACCCGGTGTTTGGTTCACGACAAGTCACACGTAGATTCATGACAATTGGCAAACCTGTAAGTCTTTGGGGACTTACCGAGTCCCCCTAAATCCCAGCGAAAGCGAGTCATATGTGCTGAGGGTCATGTGACTAAGGAACCACTGCTGTTATGGGTTGAATTTGTGCCCCAAAAAGATACATGGAAGTCCTAAACCCATGGTGATTGTGACCTTATTTGGAAATGGGGTCTTTGCAGAGGTCATCAAGGTAAGGTGAGGTCATGAGGGTGGGCTCTAGTCCAATGACTGGTGTCCGTATAAAAAGGAGTTTGGAGGCAGACACAGACCCACGCCAGAAGAAGGTGGTGTGAACAGGGAGGCAGAGACTGGAGTGAGGGAGGTGGCTACAAGCCAACAAATACTGGCAGATGCTAGTGAGATGCCCCCCTGAGATGTGCTGTACCTCGATTGGGACTTTGGCTTCCTGGACTGTGCAAGAATATACCTCTGCTGTTTTAAGCCACATGGTTTGTGGTCATTTGTTGCAGCGGCCCTAGGAACTAAGACAGCCTCCCACCCAAATCCCAATCTGGTTTTTGTAAAGGTTAAGTCTGCACACACACAAGTCCCGGGAGTGACAGCCAGTATGGGGAGGGGGGCTGGGCACTGGCACAGCCTCTGAACTTAAGCATAATGATGAGACTTCAGACAGCGAGGGAAACACAAGACGTCATTGGTGTAAAAGGTCCCACTCTTTAGGCACCGCCCGCCCTTGGGTAAGTAAGCAAAGGTGGATTTCTGGAGCAGAGGCTCCGCTTGTGACTGGTTCTCAGGGGGTCTCGGCCGGCCAGAGCTTTGACCTTGGCCGTTGCAGCCACCTGCGTGCTCCAGAGAGGGAGGCTCGGAGGAGGCTCCGGGGGAGGAGGAGGGAGCACCTAGAATCCAGGTGTGAAGCGGAAGCTCCCAGTTCCTGGGAGCAGGAACTGCTGGCCTTCTTACCTCCCGGAACGTAACATGGACCAGCCCGCCGCGCCGTACCTGTAAGACAGGGAGCTGAGGGCCCCCACTGGAGGGGCCTGGTGCCTGGCAGCTGGTTAGCACCCCAGATGTGGTCCCAGGTGATACGGATTACGAGCCTCCCTATTGATGTCTTGGCCATGAGCCCTAGTTGCCCCACGGGCACGGGTCCTCCCCCGCGGCACCTAAGCCAAATGCACCATCAAAGGGGCTTGCTGCTCCCTGCAGGGGGAAGGAGCTGAAGCCTGGAGGTCTCTGGAGGCAGCTGTGCTGTGGTTTCTCTGGAGGGCCACTGGGCAGGTTGTCCCCCCGAGGGACCACTGCCACAGTTTCTCAAGACTCAGGGAGGAGAGTCCCACTGGGCCGCAGAACATAGCGAGAAGGTGGTGGGCTTGGGAGCAGGTGGTTCTGGAATCCAGCCACACACCCCCCCCCCCCCCGCGGCTGCTTGCTGAGGGACTCTGGACAGTCCCTGCTCCTCTAAGAGCCTCAGTCCCCCTCCTGACAATCACTGCCCAAACGGTGTACAGTGTAAGTTAAGGAGCGGGGACACAGCAGCCTGGCCACTGTGGGTCTGCAGGAGGGCGCCTTGAGGGCTGCAGGAGGACTATGCGGGGTCTGCGGGAGGACACTGCAGGTGTGTGGGAGGGCGCCGTGGGTCTGCGGGAGAGCGCTGCAGGTCTGCGGAGGGCGCCACGGGGCCTACAGGGTTTGCTGATGCCTCAGGAGAGACAAGGGGGCCACCAACCGCGGGAGCTCTCCTGGGATGGGCGTCCCGCAGTACCCTTCCCAAGACGGACCCCCAGGCTTCTCAGACAATCAAACGCCGACCCTCTGCTGGCCCTCCCTGCCCCCTGGCACTGCTGTCGCTCATCCTCAGCCTTACTTGGGATTGTACCAAGGGACCAGGAGGCAAGAGGGAGCCATTGTTCTCTGGCCTCCAGAGGGTAGGGGAGTGTGTCACGAGGCCCACCCGGTGCCAAGGCCTCCTGGCAGGACAGCTGAGCCCAGGGAAGGGATGCTCTGGACCAACCCACACTGTGGGGAGGGGCCCGCTGGAGGGCGGGGAGTGAGCCCCTGGGACAGACGGGGTCAGTCCAGACAGAGGCAGTGAGGGGGAAAGAGGACCCGGCAGGGTGGTCAGCTGCGGAGCAGAGATTCATCTTCCCCCTGAGTCCTGGCCATGCGTTCACCCTATGCCCAAGCGTCATCCTCCACCCACAACAGAGGACAAGTTCACCCTATGCCAAAGCGTCATCCTCCACCCACAACAGAGGACAATTTCCTTTGGGGGCATTCCTGCAGATCCGCGTCTAGAGCAAAGCATAGTTGGGAAAACCAAGCCCCGTTTCCCCGTGCAGGAGCTCCCAGCTGGCACAGCCCCTTGGATTCCAGGCAGGAGGCAGGTGCCTGGTGGATGAGGTGAGGTTGAGGACCGGAGCCTATATTAGTAACAAAGGAACACAAACTTGGTGACTTAAAACAACAGAAATTTGTTGTCTCACAGTTCTGCAAATCAGAAGCCCCAAATCTTTGGTGTGGGCGGGGCCGGTGCCTCCCGAGGCTGTGGATGAGGCTTGGGCCCAGGCCCCGCCCAGCCGGGAGATGGCTGTCTTCTCTGTGTCTCCTCCCATGGCCTGCCCTCTGTGCCCTCGATTCCTCCCTTTTTATAAGGACACCTGTCGTACTGGATTAGGGGCCCACCCTAATCTCTGGGTCCTCATCCCGACTAATTTAATCCGCAATTACTCTCTTTACAAGTCAGGTCCCATTCTGAGGTCGTGAGGGGGCAGCCAGCATTCCTTGTCTCTGTCATTGGTGTTACTGTGTCTGGCGTGTTTTGTGTCTTTCTTCCTGTTTTTTCATCACCTGTCTGCTCCCAGTAGCCTGTAAGCTCCATGGGGGTGGAATTTTGTCTGTTCTGTCTACCCACTCTATTCTACGCACCTTATGAGTGCCTGGCACATAATCGGGGCTCGGTACTTATTTGCCAAATGAATGAAGGAATGGCAAGAAGGAAGGACTAACTGAAAATCCGACATTTCCACCTCCCTGCTCAAGTAGACTGCAAGCAGCCCTTCATCTCCAGAGAAGTCATGGAGGTGAGCACCACCGTCCGAGACCTGAGAGACGCAGAGGACAAGGCTCCTGTCACTCTCGGACATTGCCTGTGCAGGGGATGGAGGCGCGTCGGTGATGGACCGAGTGTCCCTGCAAGTTTGAAGACGTAATGACCCCAACTGCTGCTGTCCCTCCAGATGTGATGCCCTTCCTGGAGTGAGTCAGCACACTTATTACTCAGCCATGGATCATGCAGAGAGGCCCTGCCCCATCCCATAAACTGAGAAGCCGGGAGCAGTGTGCTGTCCTTTGGCAAGACCAGTGGTGTGCCTTTACCTTCATGCCACAGGGTCAGATCATTGCTGATGTTTTCCACCACGCTTCAGTCCACACAGATTTTGACTGCCCCAGCATGCCTTGGGATTTCGCACCACTCCATCGTATGGATGACGTCCTGCCAACGGGCCATGGAGCCCAGGACTTAGTGATGCTCTAGACACTGATAAAATACACCTGCTTGCCAGAGGGATATATCCCCTGACAATTTAGGAACTTGGACACACCCACGTGAAATTTCGTGAGTTCAGTGGTCTGGGAATGTCATGACATCCCCTGCAAAGTGGAGGACAAGTTCTTATACCTTGATCATCTTAACACCAGGAAGAAGACATATACTTTCATGAGCGTATCAATTAGGCAATTGCTTTTAGCTTTAGGTAACAAAAATGGGAAAGAACAGTGACTTAATCGAGACTTTTTCTTTTTTTTTTAAGATTTTATTTATTTATTTGTCAGAGAAAGAGAGAGCACAAGCAGGGGGAGTGGCAGGCAGGATCCCCGCTGAATAAGGAGCCCGCTGTGGGACTTGATCCCAGGATGCTGGGATCACGACCTGAGCCGAAGGCAGACAGACGCTCAACTGATTGAGCCACCCAGGTGTCCTCAGATTTTTTTCAGTTAAAAGAAGTCCGGAAGCAAGAGGTTCAGGACTGCTGTGGATGTTCCTGAGTGGTGGCAGGAACCTCAATTCTCTCTCTCTGCTCTGCTGTCATCAGCATGCCTCACGGCCCGAGATGGCTGCAAGGTCTTTGGCCGTCGCTTGCCTATTGCCAGCAGGAACCAGGAGATTGGACCAGGGCTCAGGGTGGCGAGGAAGGACTTCCTGGAAGCCACCTGACAACTTCCAGTTCCACCTCACTGGCCACCCTGTCCACATGGGAAGCTGGGAGAAAGAGGAAGTGGGGAGGGTATGGAAGAGGGAGAGAAGAAAATGGAGGAGGAGAAAGGGTCTGGACACGGAGGCAGTTCCTTTACCACCTCTGACTGGTGCTCACTGATCGTGCCGTTCTCATCCGATGAGCAAGGGGCCCCAGAGCAGACCGGCTTTGACTATGGGAAGGGTTAGCCGCGGCTGCCGGACAAGTGCTCCCACCCCTCACCGCGGATGAGCCCACTGGTCCAGCCGTGCTCAATGAGGTGCTGCATGCAGATGGCGGTGAGCTCTCATACAAGAGAAAGAAAGAAAGGAGGGCCCCAGGGCTTTGAAGCAAAGCCATATCCTCCTAAAACATAAATCACGATTCTCTGAGGTGCGAGTTTCGGCTTGCCACTGAGCACCAGTGCAGACTATACGTTAGATTTCACAGGCCCATGTGATCTCAACTCCCCATTATGGACTGGGCGACATGGAGCCATGAAGTGGGGTGTGCCCGGCAACACGCCATCATCAAGGCAAAGGAGACCAACCTTGAGCCCAGGTAAATTGCCATGAGCAGGTAGGTCATACTCCTGATATGCCTAGTTATACTCTCTGCCTCCTCACCTTCAGCCTACACCTGTGACCTCACCAAGTTTCTTATGACACGTTTGGCAACATTATGATTCCCATTACACGAAGACACTGAGTCACAGAGGCATTGAACAACTTGTCCCGAGTCACCCAGCTGGGAAGTGGAAGAGCAGGGATCTGACCCCGGGACTCTGGAGGGGACGTAGGATTGCCGGTACACAGTGGGGGCAGGAAGAGAGGCGGGTGGAGCCTGCAGCACTTCCTAGCACCTCGAGGCCCAAGGGTACCAGTTAATGGACGGATACAGCAGCTGGATGCAGGTGGGACCACCCAGAGCTCATACTCCTCAGGGTCACTGTACTAGGTGGAGATGCAACCCGAGGAGGGCTTGGCTGCAGGCAGAGACATGAGTATCAGCCACAGCCCTTGCCCAGTTGTAGAGATGAGGTCCCTAGCACGTATCTGCACGTTCTTCCTCTCAGAGATACTCCACATTAAGTGAATTCTCCTCTTTCCATTGCCTCTCCTGGGTCCTGTCTAGAGCATCACTAAGTCCTGGGCTCCATGGCCTGTTGGCAGGACGTCATCCATACGATGGAGTGGTGTGAGGGGTCAGCCCGGAGTGTGAGAGATGACTGCTTGATCTCAGATGGTTCTTGGTGGTAAAGTTTGCCATCCCCCCCCCCCCCATGAGCTTCACAATCACAGAGGCAATAAAGGGAGAAAAGAAATCTCTGCAGATCCTGGCGGTCGCCCATGAGACTCAGTCAGGCCCGTCAGGGAGGAGTGAGCCGAGTTTCAAGGGTATAAGGGGCAGGGGCATTATGGCGCACAGAACTTTTCTTTTTCCCCCCTTTTCGGAAGTATGGGTGCGAGGAGAGCGGTGTTGGTGTAAAGTGGCAAAATGGGGTGGACCGTGGCGGCGGGCCCTGCTCCTCACCTCCGCCACTGGAATTTCCTTCCCAGGGATCCTCTCCTTGGCGGGTGGGGTCTGCCTCTAGAAGCTGCCAGCCTCCCATTGAGCCCAGGCAGAGGTGAGTGCCCCAGGCTTCTGTGCCCGGCAGCACCTGCCGGCCGGGAACCAGAGGCAGCGGCCAGTCCAGGCCCCCGCGCGTCAGCATTACCAGGGTCAGCATCTGGGGGTGCCAGGGGTATCGCAGGCGGAGTCGGGGGGAAGGACCCGGCCACGCTGGCAGGAACTCCAGTGGAGTCCCTGCCTCTCTGGTCTGGAGGACTCTGGAGAAAGGCAGTCTGCACTGGTACAGCAGCTCCATCTTCTCGTTCCTTCCTCTTAGCCAGGATGGCTCTTGGGCTTCCAGGCATCCTGCCCCTGCATCAGGCCCTGAAGCCCCGGCTCCTCTCTGCCCAAGGCTTGGCCCTTCCATCGGGAAGGGAAGCCCACGGATGTCTGGTTTGCCTCCCACTGCTACCAGGGAGGCCGTGGGCGACAGGCTTCCCATGCTGCTCTGTGCTCTGGACAGCAGGAGGGCAGCGGCTCAGAATCATCCAAGAGGCCCCTGGTCAGATGCACGGCCTCAGAAGTCCTCCAGCCCTCCAGCTGTCCCGGCTGCACTGTGAGCTGCCCTACGCCTGTCCATAAATCCCTTTCCACCTTAAACCATCCTGTTGATGGCACCTGAGAGCCCTCCTGGGTCTGGAAAGAAGGCCAGGTGGCAGCAGGAGACGTGAAGGGGAAGGGAGTTCTGGAGGGGTCCCTCTGAGAGTGAGGAGGGGGCATACTGGGCGCAGGGGTGCAGTGTAGATGTGGGGCTGGGAACAGCCCAGATGTGGGGAGACAGTCCCAGTCCAGGGGGACAGTCCAGGCCAGAAACAGTCCAGGGTGCAGGGGGTCAGCCCGGGGGGTTGAGGGGTCAACCCAGAGTGTGAGGGGTCAGCCTGGAATGTGAGAGGTCAGCCAGGGTGTGAGAGGTCAGCCGGAGTGTGAGAGG
>NW_027397180.1:1004468-1108956 GCF_003265705.2 Callorhinus ursinus | reverse complement strand
CGGAGCGTGGGAGGTCAGCCAGGGTGTGAGAGGTCAGCCGGAGCGTGAGAGGTCAGCCCGGAGCGTGAGAGGTCAGCGGGAGCGTGGGAGGTCAGCCGGAGCGTGAGAGGTCAGCGGGAGCGTGGGAGGTCAGCGGGAGCGTGAGAGGTCAGCGGGAGCGTGGGAGGTCAGCCGGAGCGTGAGGGCACATCCGCGGTGTGAGGGGTCATCTGGGTGTGAGGGCACATCCCGGTGTGGGTCGTCAGCCAGGGTGTGAGGGGACATCCGGACGTCAGGGGACATCGGGGCATAGGGGGCTGTCCGGGAGCGGGGCGCCATGGGAGGTGTGGGGGGTTGGTGTAGGAGGGGAAAGGAGGAGCGGGGAGGAGGGCCCGGCTCAGGATCCAGGCTGGGCGGCTGGGGCCGCAGAGGCCGCCGGGACTACGTTTCCCGGCAGGCGGCGCGCGGGCGCGTCACTTCCGGCGGCGCCCGCGGCGCGCGTGTGGGAGTGTGCGAGCGAGTGTTTACTTCCGGCCGCCGCCGCCGCCGCGGGCTGAGGGCCGAGCGTGTCGGGCGGCGGGCCCCGAGCAGCCATGGACTGGCTCATGGGGTGAGCTGGGCGACCGGGCGGGCGGGCCGGGGCCGCGGCGGGGGTCGCGGGGCGCGCTGCGGGAGGCCCCGGTCACGGGCGTCGGGCCGGGGCGGAGGGGCTGGGCGGGCGAGGGGCGTCTGCTCGGGGCCGGGGTCGCGGATGCGAGCCGCCCGGAGCGGGGCCGGGGCCGGCCTGGGCAGGACGGGCGCCCGCGCCGAGCCGCCGGAGGTCGGGCGGCCGGGGACGTTGGGCGGCAGCCGCTCTCGCCGGGCGCCGCGGGGAACTGGCTCCGGAAGAAAGAACTTTCACGCCGGCCGGGCGCAGCTCCGCGGAAGCGAGGAGGAGAAGCCGCGCGGCCCGAGTTTGCTGGCGCGGCCGCCGGGCTCTCGGGGCGAGGCTGCAGGGGCGGCAGGCTGCCGCGGGCGAGGCGTCCGCCGCGGGCGGCGGGCCGGAGGGTGGAGTAGGAAGGAAGCGTCGGGCCGGCCGCCGCGGGCGGCTCTGCCCCCGGGGCGCTGTCTGTGCGGCTCTTGCTGGAAACTAGAGCAGCGAAGGTGGAGCGTCACGTCGTCTTCAGAAAGTTACTCCGACTCGGGGGACCCTTTGTCAGAACTTTTCTGTCGGAGGGGCGGGAAGGGCAGGCACTGCTCGCCAGCGGCGTGGTCCTTCTCCCATCTCCCCCCTCCCGCCGCCGGGGGCAGGGCCGGGCAGGGCCGCCGTCCCAGGGGCTTGGGCTGCGAGTGCGAGCTGTTGCCGTCGGCCTGGGGCTGGTGGAAGTGCTTGTGTGACGCTGAAGTCCTGGAAGGGAGGCGCAGGGTCGGATGACCGTTCTGTTCCTGGGTGCGGCGGGCGCCTGCGCGGCGCAGGGCAGAGGGGAGGGTGCCCAGGATAACCGAGGGGGTGGCAGACCCGTCCTGGCCTGCCGGGTGGCTGGAGGCCAGCGAAAGGGAAGCCGGGGGAGCTGAGCCCACGAGGGCTGGGGGGGTCAGGAGGCCAGAGAGCAGTGCCCAGCGTGGCCGGGGGCCGGAGGGCAGGGTGCGCGGCGTTCGCAGAACCCCGTGGGGCCGCCGCTCCGCAGGCCTCTGGGAGAGGCAGACGGCCGTCCTAGCCCTGCTGCTTGTGAGCCGTGTGGCTTGGGGTGAGCGCTGCACCTCTCCAGACCTGCTCTTCTAAAGTCGTCTGTGAAATGGAAAGTGTAGGGCTCTGGAAGGGTAAACCGAGGTGGTCAAGGAAAGCGCTTCGCACGCTCCTTGGCATTGGTGAGTGTTGGCCACTGTTAGTAGGGAGATGGGTTTTGTAGGAGGCCTTCGTAACCCACAGGCGCCACGCAGCCGTGTGCTTTATTTTGAATCACAGATGCTTTCTGACTCTATTGGGAGGGACTGTGTTGGAGGCCACCTGGCCTCCCAGGGAGTCTGTTTCAGGGAAGTAGACTACCGATCGGGTGGTTTGAATTCACCGTCCTTTGTGTCGGAAGTCTGGGGTTGTTGAGGAGGCAGCTCATAGTTGTTTTGTCTGTGTGTGTTCCTGTCCGTGAGAAGCAGGTATTCTGTGCTGACCAGCAGACACTCTTTTAAACTGAGTGGGTTCTGTGCTTTGTGGACTTTACTGTCATCATTGTGAATATCCAGAAATTAACCCCAAGGACGGGTTCTTGAGGCCGCCTGGTCAAGACTTTGGGAAGCAGGCGGTCATCTGGGTGAGGTCTGTGGAGCCCTCCCCTCCTGGGTCCTGTGCTGAGGAGGCTGGTCCAGGTGCTGGAGGAAGACAGCTCTGAAAGGGACAGGGCCTGGAGCTGCTGCTTCCATGGGCCCTGGAAGGGGAAGGAGCCTTCCCTGCCGTCTGGCTGTAAAATAGGCAGCTCCAAAGGATACCAGACATCTCAAAAGAGGGATGAGGATGGAGTTTGGTATCTTTGTGTGTTTCTGATTTTAGTGGATTGCACAGTGGACATTGTGAATTATGAATTCTTTAACAGTTCCTTAATTGTGAATCCCCCACCCTTTTTAAACAAAAGTGATAGGATTTCAGTTGTCAAGTAGTGATGTTCCCCCAGAGCTTGTTTTCAGGGTATTATCACAGGACGTGAGAGCTGGGAGGGCCCGTGCCCTCTGCCCCTCCCACGTGTTTACTGAGCGTCTGCTGTAGAAAAGGAGGCCGAGGCCTCTGCTTTCCAGCTGCAGATCAAGTTGGCAGCAGAGGCCCCCCTGTCCCTCCCTGTGGTCCGACCCTCCTTGAGGAGAGCCAGCCAGTGGCAGGTGAAGGAGCACCCCCTGCCAGGCACCTTTTGTGTGATCTGTGCTGGGGCTTTAGTTGGCCATTAACCCTTTAACTGGTTTTCAGCCTGGAAGAATTGAGGAGGTGTGTTATTTTTGACTATTTCTTGATTATTTTTATTAATTCACACCATTATTATCAACCAGGTAGTTTGGAATGTGATTGTCTTCTTATGTTTTAAACAGTTTTTGTTCTTTTTTTAAGAAAGAGTTTCTCTGCATTGGTTCATCTCAGGTGACAGTATGGACTCCACTGTAGTAGCAAACACCGCTCCCGCCTTCTCCGCTGACAGCTGTCGCCAGCAGAGCAGTGAATGGACCCACTTCCCTGTCACAGGAAGTGCTTTGCTGAGTGACACAGGCGGCTGTATCTGAGGAAAGGGAGGTCTTGCAGGAAACCTGCCAGGGGAAGCCAAGAATAACGCCAGCATGTTACGACTTGCTGTTGGAGTTTGCTGGGACTTATTTGGAGAAAAATTTGTGATGTGTAGCTTGCATCCATGTGTTTTACTGTACATTTCCTCTGCTCGACTTGGAACTGGCTGGTGAAGGAGGTGTACAGTCGTTTTTCTTTCTTTTTATAAGGAGTCATTTCTAACTTGAAAAAGGGTCACCACTTGTGGTGTGGTCGTGTCTTTTGTGCTTGGCTCTCTCCCTTCTGGACAGCTGACGACAGGACGGCGCCCCTGCCAGTGGGAAGGAAGTGAGCCCCAGAAGAGACACTGCATTAGCTGCGTCAGATTCCACATGGCTTGAGACAGTGAGGGGCCCCACAGCACAGGGTGTGGTGGTGTGGGGAAAACGTCTGTCTTATTCTTAACTGACAGTGACAGGCATTTGTGAGCAGATGATAAAAGTGCAGTTTAATTTTTACCCAGCAGAAAGCACAGTCCAGAAGCTTCCAAGCATCTGGGAATGTAGAAGAGGAAATGCACCTCCTCCCACTTCAGAGTCAGGGTAGCAGATCCACCCTCCCACGGGTCCTGGGTGGGGCCGACAGGGTGGAGTTTGCAGGGACATGCCCGCCCTGTGCCCTCCAGCCTGGGCCCACAGCCAGGGCAGGGGCAGGCACACACAGCCCCCTTCCTGGAGCTGCTGCTGTCCTGCTGCTCCTGGAGCAGTGATGAGGTGGGTGAGGTCTGTAGCTGAGAGCTCTCTGGCTCTGGCTGGAGACCCACCTCCGGGGTTGGCAGTTGTACGCGGAGTGCGATGGAAGTTGGTGCTCTTGGTCAGCGGGCAGGTATTTCTAAATGGCTGTAGGGCTTTCTGGCCTGTCTGGCTTTGCCTTCAGGAATCTTGCGCTAAGTTGAAGGAGATCGAATCCTGTGCGCAGGTACTTGTGTGGGGATTTCGTGGGGTGCTGGTGACTTTTTCTTTGCACTTTGCCTCAGGGAAGGACGTTGCCTGGAATGACAGACCTCCCCTGAGGTGAGGACACCCCGACTGAACTTGCCTGAGTCTCTAGCCCTTTTTTAACAGCCTCATTGAGGGATAATTTACATGCCATAAAGGTTACGTGTTTTAAGTATAACAATGAGGTGACTTTTAGTAAAATCACAGGGTTGCGTAGCTGTCAACACTGTTTAACTTGTAAATGTTGCCATCAGCCCAAAGGAGCCTTGTGTCGTCAACATTTCATACAGATAGAATCACAACATGAGGTCTTCTGTGATCTGTTCACTTAGCATATATAATGTTTTAAAAGATTGTTCATGTTGTACATGTATCAACGATCAGTCCTTTTCTTTCTTTTTTTTTTTTTAAGATTTTATTTATTTATTTGACACACACAGAGAGAGAGAGAGAGAGCACAAGTAGGCAGAGTGGCAGGCAGATGGAGAGAGAGAAACGAGCTCTCCCCTGAGCAGGGAGCCGGATGTGGGGCTCGATCCCAAGACCCCAGGATCATGACCTGAGCCGAAGGCAGCCACTTAACGGACTGAGCCACCCAGGCGCCCCATGATCAGTCCTTTTCATTGCCAAATGATATCCCAGGGTACGGAGATCTGCATACTTTGCTTCTCTGTTGATATCTGGATTGTTCCCACTTTTTGCCCATCATGAGTGATGCTGCTGTGACCAGCCTTTTCCCACAGTGAGCTGGACCACTTCCTAAGCTGAGACTGCTGGGTCTTGATTGCATTCACTGTCTGTCGTGGGCCCGGCCCTGGGCCTCCAAGATCAGGGAGACACAGTTTCTGCTTTCCCAGGCTGGCACAGGAGGGCCACGGACATGGGAGACGGAGCTTGGAGGAGTGAATGAGGTGGAGCTGGAGGTGGGGAGGCCAGGCTGTCAGGGTGGCTCAGAGCAGGGGTGCTCAGTTGGCTCCTATGGGAAGATGCATAGGAATTTTCCAGGTAGGAAGGAGGAAAGATCCTGGCCCAGGCCTGTGCAAAGGTGCGGAGGCATAAGTGGCAAAAGTGTCCTCCCACTGTTGACCCCCTTGGAAGCTGTGATTGTGGAACACTTCCAGGGACAGCCGCTGGTCCGATGGCGCCACCCAGGTAGTCCGTAGGGCCTGGGTCTGCTGAGGTGCTTGCCTGGGGCGGATTTGCATTCAGATTCCCTTTGAAGAGAGCAGCGGTCACATGGACCCCTTTGTGGGATGAGCCCCGTGCACCCGGGAGCTCTCAGCAACACCTCATTTCCCATTTGTCCCTGTGCTTGGAGTGTCCTCGAAGTTGTGCCTCTGGTGGGAGATAGGATGGGAGCTCAGCGGAGGTGCTGCAGAAACACCTTGCCGGGGAGCAGGTGGTTGGGCAGGAAGTGTTGCCGGCCTTGGGCAGGGCAGCCTGTCTTCATTGCAAGGGCTTCCGAGACATCTGCAGCCCGGGAGGGCCTGCGTCTGCCCTTGTTGGTGTCCTGCCTCTGGCCTTTGTCCTGCTGTTCTTAGCACCGCATGCCACCACCCAGCGTCCTGGAAAAGCCAGACGGCCCTGGGACTCAGGCTGCCAGACCTTGTCAACAGCTAGCTGCAGCTTGGGAGGGGTTCCCTGGGTACAGCGGGGCCATCGTCAGCTCTAAGGTCTCCTGTGGGAGAGAGCCGTGGCCTCTGCTGTGGCCCTGTGGTTTGGGAAGGTGGCTGTTGGGGGCCTCGGTAGGGATGCCTGTGTGCCTGTGCTGGTGTTCCCGTTGTTCCGGCATTTCCTGCATCGCCCTTGTAGTGGTCCCAGAAACTCAGACACAGCCAAACCCCATGCTCTTGACTTTGTTGTGAACGTGCTTGTGTGGCAATTGAGGTACTTGGTGAGGTGCGCTCTGCACTTTTTTCAGGCACCTGGACACTGGGAGCTGGTCAGGGAGCTGGTCTTGGTCCCCGCTGGTGACTCGTGTGTGCCTTTCCTCCTGCCGGTGTCGGCCTGTCCGGAAGAAGAGGAGATGGGTGCTGTTCCTGTATGACTTGGCGGGAGTGCCTCCTGCTCTTTGTCTCCCCATGTTTGTTTTTCTTTCTGTACAGGATTTCTCCTGGCTGGGGCACACCCATCCGTGTTGAGTGCTGCTCGGTAGAAGCCTGCCTGGGAACGTGGAAGTAGGAACAATCGAAACTGAGGAGTGAACTGTGGAAGCTTAGAGAAGGAGGTGGTGGTGGGTGGGGTGTCCAGGCCACGTGGGAGCTGTGGTACGGTTCTTGCATGGAACTGTGTGGCTTTGGGCTGTGGCCACATTCACGTTGTCATGTTCAGGTTCCTTTCTCTTTGAAGACGGTTTCCTTTGCTAACTTGAAAGAGCTGAAAACGCACAGTTGCTGGGGTGGGACATTCATTCTTTTCCTTCCTGTAGCTGTTCCTGGGTACATCCCAGGGATAGCGTGGTGTGTAGTCACGACCTACGACTTAACGCATCTTTTTGTTTGTTTGGCATGTTGCTAGTATGTTGGGTAATGGTGGCAATTTTTGGTGTTAATTGAGCATTTCTGGTGGTGATTTTTGGTTAGTGTTAATTCAGCATTTCTGTGTAGGGTGAGGGCACAGAGCTCCCACAGAGGCATGCAGCTTCTCCCCCAAAAGGCAGGTTGATGTTGGAAAGCATGGATGTATGCCGTCTTTCCCTTTAGGGTCAAGAAACCTTTCTCCACCAGCCTTTGCACCAGGCTGGCCCTGGGCTAGCGGAATGTTCTCTCCAAGAGCCCGGCATCTCTGGAGTTCCACTGTGTTGGGGCTTGGCCTGCATTGCCCGCACCCAGCCGAGTGGTCAGCCCCCGCTTCATTGGCTGTGTCCTCCACGGGCAGCAGGGAGAGCCCCCCTGAATGGCTTGCTGGTTCGACTCCCAGCAATAGTATGGGAGGCTTAGCTAGGTTGTAGGTGTGTGCCCCACATCCAGTCCTGGGGTCCACTGTACTTGGCCCCACTGTGCCAGATGTACGTGTCTCTCTTCTAGGGCCTGTCTTAGCAGTTTCTCAGCTTGGGCTTTGGGTGGTGTCTGTTGCTCTCAAATGAACCCAGGACTTAGTGGCTCCAAACGAGGACCACCACCTCTCCCAACTTTGTGGGTTGATGGGTAGGGGCCTCAGTTTCCCCATATGGCCTCTCTGCACATGGACTCTGGAGCAGGGTCCTCAAACTTTTTGGTCTCAAGCCCCCCCTTACATTCTTAAAAATTATTGAGCTTGTATGGGTTATAGCTATCAACATTTACCATATTAGAAGTTAAAGTCAGGGGGTGCCTGGGTAGCTCAGTGGGTTAAGCGTCTGCCTTCGGCTCAGGTCATGATCCTGGAGTCCCGGGATCGAGCCCCACATCGGGCTCCCTGCTCAGCGGGAAGCCTGCTTCTCCCTCTCCCTCTCCCCCTGCTTGTGTTCCCTCTCTCGCTGTCTCTCTCTCTCTGTCAAATAAATAAAATCTTTAAAAAAAAAAAAAGTTGAAGTCAAGAAATTTGTAAAAATATTCTTTAATTCATTTAAAAAGAGTAATAAACAGTGTATGTTAGCGTAAAATTTTTTTTGATGAAAAGATAACTATTTTGTAGAATAAAAAGCATGACGCGAATGGTCTGACTTTTCTGCAAATCTCGTGAGCTAGATCCTTATATCTGCTTCTGGGTTCATTCTGTTATAATCTTACAAGTCTCGTCGCTTCTGGAAAGCTCTGCCGTGCATGGGTGCGAGAATGGGAGAGGCGAGTTCCATCTTCATGTGGTTAGGAAAGGAGCTTTAACCTTGGCCCCGAGGCCACACTTCAGACGCCAAGACAAGGGCTCTCTGCGTGGCCTTGCTCCAGAGCAGAGCCACGGTGGAAGCTGTTGGAAGATGAGTGTCACCTCTGCTATGCTGTGTTGGTCAGACAAGTAAGTCACAGAGCCACTTCTTGAAGGAAGGGCCTCCCACGTGGGGAAGGGGCCGTGGCTGGCAGCCCCGTCTGCAGACGAAGGCGCGTGGGTGGGAATGCCGGGTCTGTTATCGCTGGGAGTCCTGGTGTTTGTAACAGCTCTGAGCCTTTCATTCGGGGTGCCAGGTGGGTCTGTCAAGAGAACGTGCCCAGGTGGACTTTTCTGCACAGAGGTGTTGAGGACAATGTGGCTCAGGGACCAGATGCTTCAGGGTTGAATCCTGACTCTGCAGCTTCATTAGGGCTCCCTGAGCCTCAGTTCGCTCATCTGCAACACGGCCCCAGTAGTCCCCTTCCTGGCCGTGGTTGGGGGATTTTGTGAGGTGTCCACACACAGCGTGAGTGCGCCCCAGGGGGATGTTGTGGAGAACCCCCCTCCCCCAGCTGAGCTGGGGCTTAGCGCCAGCCTGGCCTGTGACTCCTTCTTGGAACCCTGGGCGCGTTGGGGTGGGAGTTGCCCTTCTCCTGCCCGCCCTGACCTGGGGCCTGCTGTGGTGTGCGGCTGGTGTGCGTAGCACCCACACCCACAGCAGCACAGTACCCGCGGCCACCTCTGGGCAGGGCCTGGTGTGTGCAAGGTACATCCCTCTCGTCATCCCACTGCCTTCCCTCTCAGCGTGTCCTCACTGAGAACCTCACGGTGCTGCAGCCCCTAGAGCCGGGCTGTCACCCAGCATGTCACTTCGTCACTGTCACATCTGCTTGCTCTTGGAGAGCTGCTGTTGTGTGCAGGTAGCCCTGGTGTCCTGGTCCCTAAGGAGAGCCCAGCCTGACGGCCACACTGTCCTGTGGGTCCAGCTGCTCTCAGGACTGCAAGGTTGGCACCCGGAGCATAGCCCAGGGCTTTTGTGGCAGGTCTGGCTTTCCAGGGTGCCCACGGGCCGAGAGCAGGAGTCCAGGGGCTTGGCACTCTCTGAGGCTGCCTGACGCCATCCCCAAGTGGACAGCACCTTCCATCGGTGGCTTGCCCATTCCCAGAGCTGTGGGGCCCGAGCTGGGAAAATGTCGTCATGCCAGGCTTGCCTTCCCCTGCCAGATGCCAGCACCTCTGCTGAGACAACTCCAGTGTGGTCGGAAAGGCGCTGGCGAACCCTGTTTGCTCTCCCACCTCCACCTTTGTGCTTGGGGCTTGCCAGGCCGTCCCTTGGGTTCCGTCCCCCAAGCCCGTCCTGATGCCTTTGCGGGACAGCTCGCATGGATGCTGCCGCACCGGGTAGTGAAGGCACGGCCGCCTTTGTCATTGAAGGCATGGGGCCGTGGCTCCTTATTCCCTGGGGTCTGCCACCTTCTTCATTGCGAGAGTGTTCCTGGTCCCGGCCTGGGAGGTGCGGTTGGCCCTGGCCTGGCCTCACTGAGACCAGCTCTTGGTCAGTACCCATTAGTTTTTCCAAGAGCGTTTGAGAGGTGTGTCCTTGCTCCTGCCCGCACCCACCTTGTTCATCGTTCCCCTCCGTCCCGGCCCTCCTCACGACCGTCTGGCCGGACTGTTCTTCCCATGGCAGAGCTCTGTATTTCCTTCTCCTGTTGCCTCCCTGCTGGGGGCAGCCGCACACAGACCCACTTTCTTCACACACTCCCCTCGTGGGCTCGGGTGCCTCGCCCACCCTCCGGTGCCGTCCCAGCGCCGAGACCCCACTGCCTCCCGTCCTTCCTCCCTCTGTCCTTCCACCCCTTTCTTTCCCTCCACATCCAGGCTGGGGGGCAGTGCCAGGGCAAGGCAGGGAAGTTCAGGAGCAGAGACCATGCCCAGTGCCCCCGCCTGTGCGCGAGTGGCCTCGAAAAGGAGGTGTCTGCTTTAGCATGAGCCACGTGCCCCCACGGAGCTGTCTGATCCCGAGTGAGCAGCGCCCCGGTGTCCGTCCTCCATCAGCTTGGCCCTCTGGTGGGGGTAGCCGTTGCCCTGAGCCCGCTCCAGGATGCACAACATTGCTTTTCACCTTGGCCTTATTTCTCTCAACAGCTTGTTGAGGCAGCAACGAGGGGTCTATCTGAGCTGAGGTTAGGCTTGCCTCTGTACCTGGGTGACCATTTCTCCTGACTGCTTCTCCACCTGCGGAATGAAGAAGCAGGCCCAGCCCTGTGAGGGCCAGCAGCACAGAAGGAGCCACGTGTCCTGGACAGTTTGTGGCTCTCACACTGCTTGTTCCAGAGAGGGCTGCCACCTTCTCTCCCTGTCTGCCCCTCCCTGGGCAGGCCTTTGAGGAGGCTGTGGGGACCTGGCCTCAACTTGGTGCTTTAGTTGCTGTCAAGCAGGTGATGTGGTGAGAACCAAGGCCATGCCAGCGACACTCCTCGGGGCGGAGACTGTGCTCCCTCGTTGAACACATGTGGTCCATCAGCACAGGACACGGAGCCAACAGCAGGTTCCAATCTTGTAGGCTCCCAGATCCCACGCTCAGGGCCCGTCGGCTCAGTCCAGCCTCCTGGGTAGGCTCTGGCTCCTGCACACAACTGCGGCCCCTCTGGCCCATCCTGTGGGTTCCTTGGGAACTGTGGGGCCATGGAGAGGCGCATAGAGGATCACCCCTCCAGGAGGGAGAGGAGAAGGTGGGCATTTGCACCCAGCCCCAGCTGCTCATTAAGTAGGTGCTTCCAAAACAAATATGCTTCCAGGCTGTGGCTGTTTTCATTTCAAGGCTGCTCCCTACCTGCTAGGGCTGTCTCCCCCTTACTGTCAGCCTGAGGTGCGGGGACGGAGGAGGGGGGCTGACTGGGAGTCGCTTCCTGGGGTGCAGATGGCTGCCCGTGGCCACATGTCCTTGAGGGCACGCAGCCCGCAGCCTGGTGTCCCTTTGGAGGCAGAGCTGGACTCTGGAATGTGAGTAGCACCTGCCTGGCAGAGCATTGGCCCATTGTGTTCCCGCTTGTAGGCTGCTTTGGCCCAGGGGTGCCTTTGGGGAGGGGTCGCTCCCAGCCCATTGAGCAGCCATGAATGCCCCAGACCCTAACCCTGCAGCCAGGCCTCCCTGCCTGCAGCCAGGCCTCTGAGTGAAAGGAAGGGAAGACTGAACTCCCCAGGGAAGGTACTGCCGGAGGTGGGGAGGGAGCCAGGGATGGGGATTAGGGAGTGTGATGAGCACAGGGCGATGTATGGGAGTGTGCAGCAGCTGGATTGTACCCCTAAAACTAGCCTTACACTGTAGGCTAACTAACTGGGATTTCAGTACAAACTAAAAATAACCCATCCGGCAGCAGGCGTCAGAGCACACAGCGTTCCCCTCTGACACTTACGCAGTGGTTTAGAAGCCCCAGCCACCAGCCCCTGGGGCAGGCCTCTCCTTCAAGGCAGTTTACCCCTTCAGCCACCCTGTCTCTGCTTAACCCTGGCTCCCCGAAGCAGACCCCTTTGGTAGGTTCACGAGGACTGTCTCCAATTCAAAGAATGGGGACATCAGCATAGCGTTCCCAGCAGGGGCGGTGGGAGGGGGTGCCTGGGAGGTGATATTTACCAAGTGGGCCCCCCAGGTCCGGCAGCAGGTCCAGCAGCGTAGAGGGCACTGCAGGCCGACGGGGGACAGCTGTGTGCTTTATCTTGGTAGTGCCTTCCTAACCGCTGCTGGGGGCTGGAAGTGAAGGTGTGGGTAGCAGGGCTGGTCCTGTGTGGCCTTCCTAAGGTCCTTATCCTCCTCGGCCTGTTTCATTTCCATAGAAGTGGGAGTGAGCCATTTTTCTTTCCTTACAGCGTGGCGGCCATGGTTATATGTGATTGAGGTTGACCACGTGGAGGTGCCTGGCACCGGGGTGGCCAGTGAGGGTGGGTGAGGACGGGTCATTAGTTGATTGGGAGGAGAGGGTGGGAGGCTCTGCACCGGGAGCTCCTGGGGCATTCTCAGTCCCTTCTGGCTGCTCAGAAGGATGGGCATGTGGTGTTGGTCTCCTTGGGGTTGTAGTTTGTCTTCTCAGACCAACCGGGTGTGGTGGCCCTGCGTTGACACTGCAGACGCGAGCTAGCAGCACCAGCCTGGTTTCTATGCCCACCAGGCTGTACCTCTGAAGAGTGGGGACTGACTCGCACCTGCTTTCGGTTCCCCAGAGCTTGGTGCATTGTCACACTCAAGACCCAGTCCCTGTGTGAAGTGAGGGACGCTCCTGTTGCCCTCAGCAGCATTGCATGGAGCAGGCTGCCAGTGGGTCTCATCCTGGAGTGATCTCACCTGCTGGGGAGGTTTTGGTTGGGGACGTTGCAGGGGTTGGATGGGGGCTTCTGGCTCCTGGTAGGTGGAGGCCAGGGCTGCTGCTTAGCATCGCGTACTGCCAAGATGACCCCACAGGGGGAACGATCCGGGCTCCAGGTGTCAGCCTTGTGCAGGGGAGCCAGCCTGGGCCAGGCCGAGACCACACGGCTGCAGGCCATGAGTCACGGGAGGTGCCCTGAGCAGCTGCGGCCCTGGTGTAGGGCTGTCCCCGGCCTTGACTGCTGTCTGCGAGTGCTGGTGATCCTCAGTGCCATGTGTGTGGCTTGGCAGGCAGAGAGCCCTGCAGAACCAGACCAGAGGGGCCTGTCACAGCAGCATGGGTGCATTTCCCCCGCTGGTTGGGTTGGGATATACAGGGGAAACGTGGATGGGTAAAAGGCTTCCCATGTGCTGTGGGGGCTGTCTTGGGGGGGCTCTGCCCGGAGCCACCAGAGTGGACATGTGTGCATTTGTTGTTTCTAGTGGCTGCACCCTTTTGAACCAATACCATGACCTCTACGGAGAGTGCTCTTTGAGGCCTAGGGAGGAGAGAGAGTAGTGGGGGCAGGTGCAGGGGGCACTGGGGCGCTGGGCCACCAAAGTGCATAAGAAGGTGGAGGTCCACTTGGATGTCCAGGGAGTCTAAGGAATCCCAAGATCTTAATTAAACACTCTGAAGAGTTTCCTGAGTATAGATATGCTGACACTCGCGTACTCCTGCATTGCCTTTTGAGTGCCTCCGGCTGTTCCTTTGTGGCCCCTGCTGGCGTGGCGTGAGGGAGCAGACAGAGTCCCTGCTCCCGTGGTACTTGGTTTCACAAGTCCATTGTAGAAACATAAAAACACAGGAAATGCAGAAATCAAAAAGTGAGTGATCCCACCACCTCGAGACTGTGACTCGACGCTGAAAACTGGTGTCACACAGGGTGCGGACTCCCCCCAGCAGTCAGTGTCTGTGGCAGGAGATTAGGGTGGCCCCTGTGGGTGTGCCGTAACTCCCGTAGTCCTCCATGGCGGGGTGTTTAGGGTGTCTTCTCCCAGCAGATAGCGGTTCTGAGCATCCGGGTACATCAGTTGCTGCCCAACGTTGGCATTTCCTCCGGTAGGGTTTTGGAAGGGGACTGGCGGGCTCCAAGAGAGGTCCCGTGAGCGTCTTCCTGGAGAGGCTCTGCACACTCACATTCCTGAAAGCACTCGCATGCACTCATGTCCGCTTTGTGACCAGCTGCCTGTGTTACTCTTTTATGAAAAAATCTTTGCCGCTTTGGTAAGTAAGGAGGGGTGTTTGGTTAGTGCACGTTTCCTTGAAGAGGGCTGAGGCTGACGTTCTCGTACTCGATTCACTGAGGACCCTATGTCCTCAGTGAATCATCTGTCTGCTCTTTGTGTGCAGAGTGGTCTAGCTTTCTTATGACTGGCCTGAGGCCTGTATACTTTAGGGGTATTAATCCCAAGTATTAAGATTTTAGAGTTTGTTCTTAAAGGAACAAGAGCAAAGACAGAGTAGGGGAGATGCTCAAACTCGCCCAAGTGGGACTACCCCCATGACTCTGCTTCTTGCTATGTTTCCCGAGGGCATCCATTCGTGAGTTGAGCAGAGTGTGCGTTCGGCTGTACTGGAACCTGGCCAGAGAACCCAGAGCGGTCCAGTGTGTGCTGGGAGACCAGAGCGTTGGCTGGGGAACAGCGATGCCTCAGGGTGTGAGCGTGTTTGGGCCGAGAGAGTGAGCCCCAAGCCTTTGGCTTGGCAGCTCCGGGGCATAGCCTGGGGAGGACCGTAGGCACAGACCAGAGCTTGGCCCTGTGCCCTGCCCTTTTCCTCCTGGCTTGTGTGTGGGGGTGATCTCAGCATTCCATATTTTCTTGTACAGTCTTTATCATCACTGCCCCCCCCACACGCACACTCGCACACATGCATGCGTTATTGGAAGTGTGTGTACCATTTGGTTTGTTCTCTTGGGAAGAAATTCAGTTCACGTTGGTGTCATGAACTGTTCAGGAGCCCCTTGCTTGCCCCCTGCCCGTTGGGGCTGCATTTGGTCGCTAAGGCTGCAGAGGGTATTGAGAAGGCAACGTGGAGAACCTAGAACAGGGTTGCTCAAAGTGCCCCTCAAGAAGTACTCATCCTCTGAGGTGCTGGATGAGTTTGGGGTCCTCTTGGAAGCTCAGTGGACAGTAGGAGTCCTGGCTCTGAGCAGTCCCCAGGAGGATCATCATGCGAACTGTTCACACCGTGGGCGAGTCACACTCCCTCCCCTCCGCTCCCCCCCCAGCCCTCTTCCCAGTCCCTCTGCCCGGTGTCCTCTTGGCTGTTTGGTGAATGAACAAAGAAGGGCTGAGAAGGAATCTAGGCCGCCGATGCTGTTCTCACCCCCCAGCCCTGGCCTCCAGCTGATGATGGGCTGCAGAGAGGAGTCCTCCTAGGAGGCCTGGTGTCCTCTCGGCAGTGCCGGACAAAGTGTGTTTACTTCTTGCTGTGGATGTGACGTTCCTTCCCATGCTGGGGTGAGCTGGGTAGTGGCCCAGGGCAGAAAGTGCGCCCGGCCTGAGGCTGCCTGAGCTTTCCTGAGAGTCCCTAATACGGGCTGTGCAGCTGAGGACTGTGGCTTCAGCAGGAGAATGGAGCTGGCACCTTTGTGCTCTCTCCCTTCCATAAGAGGGGCGTTTTGTGCTGCACTGGGTTTCCCACACCCAGAATAAAATACGTTATGAGTGCTGCCCCTTCAGGGCCTGGGCTTTATCTTCTCTCCCCAGACCCCCAGGGAGCATCTGCCATACATGGTGTGGTCAGGGAGAAGGCCATGCTGGGGCACCCCGCGCCTGCCAGTGGGCAGCTGGCCAGGTGAGTTGGCAGCGGGCACGTGTCCTATAGGCACCGCTCTTGGGAGGGGGTGCCGGCCCGGAGGCCTGGGTGCTCCTTCAGTGTGCCATCTGCAGGCCAGGTGGTCTCGGGCATCACGACTGCCCCCTGCGCTTCAGCACCCGGGTCACAGCTCCTGCCCTGCAGGACAGGATGGTTTTGGCTGGGACAGAATTTGTAGCAGGTGCCTGGTGTGTGGTTGGCATGCACCTTGTTGTCATCAAGTTTCTGGTTTCAGAGAGACAGACGTGCTTAAGCCCCAGAGAGCTCAAAGGCACCAAGGGCACACGGGCGTGTGTCTTATGGGTCACTCTGTCACCACAAAGGCTGTCCCTGCTGCCTCCTGGGAGCCGGGCATCCAGGCTGAGCTCTGTATGGGGATGGGCAGAGGGGACTTGTTTCTGCCTTGGGCTTTGGTCTTGGGATGCACGCTTGCTCCTGGCTGTCAGGGTGGAGACCCATGCCTCTTCTCTGCCCGCCAGGGTTTTGAAACGCTTTGTAATTAAAATCCTTGTTTTCAAGTACATTCTATTGTTCCTGCTGGGAAGGCCTTCTACCTTTTTGGCTGAAGAAGTGCTGGGCTCAGCTGAGTTCTGTTGAGAGTTCCTGGCATTTATAATTCATGTGAAAATAAATGTGTTGTCTTGTTGTGACCTTGTTGGCTTTAGTGTACTTCCTCCAAGGCCGACTGAGAGCAGCTGTTGTTCAGTGATGCGGATGGTCCCCCCGAGGTGTTTCACTGTCTTCAGGGCGATCTGTGAGGAGCAGGGCTGCGGCTGCGAGCTGTGCTTCTTCCTGGGTGGGTGGGGGGTTTGCGCTCCATATTGGTCTCCTCATTGGACTCATGGTTTTAAAGGAGTAGTGTTTGTGGTTTGCTGGCCCCTGCAGTCTGAGCTGTCACCAGGATGGTGGCGGTGGTCCTTGGTTTGCTTGAAGAGTGTCCTCTCTCCTGAAGCTCCATGTGAGGGCACAGCCCACTGCCCTGCTGGTGGCCTTTGTGGATGGAGCTCACATCCCTCTCAACTGGGTTCCAGGGCCCTGCCCAGCCCTGACTCAGACTTCGCCCTGGACCACTGGGGCCTGAGATGGATGAGGGAGCCCAGGAGGCCTCAGAAGGTGGGTCTGTACCAGCCAGCGCTGGGGCCCAGACCACCTCCTGCCCAGCAGGTCCTTTCCTGCTCTGTGCCACGGCCCTGGACACTTCCAGGGGAACTCCCAGATGGAGACCTCAGGGGAGCTGCCGTGCTTTTTCGGGATGGAGCACCTCAGCCATGTGCTGGCGGTCCTTGTACCTGGCGTCTGGCCAAGCCCTGGGGGCGTTGCTGGAGTAACACACAGGCTGAGGGGCCTGAGGGGTCCTGCTGTCCATGTTCTCTGCTGCCCCGAGTCTGCTTCCCATTGCGTGCAGCGTGCTTCCTGCTCCTGTCAGTACAGGAGGGACATGTGGGTCAGGACTGACCAGGGGCCAGCGCTGGTGGCAGGCTCAGTGTGGTCAGAGGCACTGTCTTTGCTGTGCCGTAGACTAGCTGCAGCCCCTTCCTGCCACCAGCGGTTTGTATGTGGGCCGTCCTGTTGGGTCCGGAGTTACAGCCACACCCACGTGGGAGGACCGTGGTACCTTGGCGGCTGGGGCGACGTGCTGGTGTCTGGCTCTGGTGGCACCCGTTTCTGTTCGCTTGCAGTGGTGACCACATTGTAGGAGCAGGCACTGCTGTGCAGGACTCAGTGGCTGGGGTCTCCACAGTGTCCTGGCCCTGTGCTGACCTGGCAAGGTACTTTCTCGACCTCCAGCAGCCAGTACCTGCAGTGCCATAGGTGACGAAGGTGCCGGGCCTGGGCTGGCTGGGATGGGAGCCAGGATGGGACCAGGCAGTGGGAGTGTAGCTGGAGCGCTAGGGGCCAGAGCCAGGGCCCATGGGACTCAGGCCTTTGAGTTATTTCTGATGGTTTGTTTTCAGACCAGTGATTCAGATGTAGGATCAAGATGTGGTACCTGTAGATATCCCCAGTTGTCCTGGTAGTGCTTTACGCTAATTCTGCTGTAATTGGGGTCACAGAGTGCTCCTGGTAACACGGCAGCTGGGAGAATAGTAATTATGGGGCCAATCTGCCCCCCAGAGCCAGATGTCCCTGCCAGGAGCAGTCCATAGGAGCACTACTGTTTTCCTTGTGTCCTTTCTTTCCCAGAAGTCTGGGTCCTTTGATTTCTAATACAAATAATAAAACGTCCCCTGAAATGACATTTGCAGGGGTCTAGGGTGAAGACTGTACTCTTTGGCCTGTGTGCCAGGGCAGGCCATGTCCTGGCTGCTCAAACACCTCATGGTTTTGGGTGCGGGCCTGGTCCAGGGGCCAGTCTAGACTGCAGGACCTCGTCAGGGCCACGGCTTTGCTGGGCTCCCTCCAGGCGGGCCCTGGGGCCCCGGGCTCTCCCAAATGCAGGTACCAGGTGCGGCTTGGGTCCAGCCTTCCACAAGCCACCAGAGAGCTTTCGTGTCATATTCCTACTCAAAAGACCCTTTGTCCAAATTTCCTATCTCCCTCCAGCCCCACCCCCATTCCCACCCCAGGGGTGCCTGCAGCCTGGTCAACCCTCTGATGTGCTCTTTCCAGCTGAGACCCCTGGCCTATGCTCATGTGATGTTCATGGCCTGGAGAGCCTCCCATCTGCCTGTCTTCCCAAGAAGACCTACAGATGGCCAACAAAGATAGATCTTTGTTTAGATGTACCTAAAAAGATGCTCATCATCGCTCATCATCAGGGAAATGCACATCAAAACCACACTGTGCTATCACCTCACACCTGTCAGAGTGGGGATCATAAAAAAGCCAGGAGATACCACGTGTTGGTGAGGGTGGGGGAGAAGTGCCCTGCTGATGGAAAAGTCAATTGGTGCAGTGGGGGGGTGCACTGGGGAAAACAGTATGGAGGTTCCTCAAGAAATTAAAACCAGAGTTACCATATAATCCAGCAGTTTCTCTTCTGGGTATTTATCCAAACAAAATCATGATCTTGAAGACATGTCTGTATTCCCATCATTGTTCCAGCGTTATTCCCGACAGTCGAGGTATGGAAGCAACCTGTGTGGGTCGACAGAGAAATGTGGTATCTCTACACAATGGAATGCCATTCAGCCTTAACAAAGAAGGAAATCCTGTCATTGGCGACAACATGCGTGACCCTGGGGGACACTGTGCTAAGTGAAATAAGCCAGATGGAGAAAGACAAATACCGCATGGTATCACTTACATGTGGAATCTAAAAAAAGAAAGAGTCAAACTCAGGAACAGAGTGATAGAGTAGTGCCAGGGGCTGGGGGAGATAGGGAGAGTTTGGTAAAAGGACACAAAATTTTAGGGGGAAAGAAAATGCTTGTCCTGGCTTTGCCCCTCCTCTTGTTCCTATATACCTTCCCGGGTCCCTTGACAGCTCCTGGGGAGGGTGTGGAGCCGCCCTGCTGGCCTGCGGCCTTGGGAAGGTGTTGGGAGGCTGCCGTGCACTAATCAGGGGACAGAAGGGTCCTTGTCACAGCAGCTCAGCTTAGCTGTACCTTAACCATGCATGCCAGCCGGCGTAAATACTTGAAAACCACGATTCACACATTTGAGCCAATAGAACAGGGAGCCCAACAACGCAGGCTACACACCTCTTTAAGCGCTCAGAGAACATTCCCAGACTGACGGAAACCTCAACAGGTTTCAGCCAACTGCAGCCACCCAGGGTGTGTTCTTGGCCAAAGTGGAATCCAACCAGAAATCAACAGCAAAGAGAGGCTATCTCCCTATATTTAGACGTTAGGATATATACTTTTAAGTAACCAGGGGGACAAAGAATGATTTGTAATGGGAAGTGGAAAATATTTTTAGCTGAAAGATAACAAAAATACTACCTATTGAGACTTTGGGGCTGCAGGTAGACCGGAGAGCAGTTCAGAGCCTTGGATGCACAGATCAGAAAGGAAGGGGGTCACCTGCAGAGTGGTCTGAGCCAGAGGAGGTGGAGGACCGGACGGCAGGGTGGGAGCATGGGAGCGGCAGCTGATGCGACAGGAGCTGGATCTTCAGCAGAGTCATCAAGGCCAGAGCTTGATGCTTTAAACCTAGGGATAAAGTGAAAATCTCTGGCAAGAGTGTTCAAGAGAGAAAAAAAGAAGGTCCAGAGAGTCTTTGTAAGAAAGCATGCTAGGTCAACTGCATATCCATATAGTAAAAAAAAAAAAAATCTTTGTCCATACTTCACACCACACAAAGAATAATTGAGCCAGGAAGAGTGTAGATACAAAAGTTCTAGAGCCATGCGTGCTCACCGAGCACTTCAGATGTGTGCAAGTGTACAACACCTAGACATTGGAAAAAAATAACGTAAAATGTTTTGTATACATGTTGACGATAACTTGGGCAGACTTAGTAAAAATTAATTTCACCTGTTTCCTTTTATTCTTTAATGTGGCTTCTGGAAAATCTGAAAGTATAGACGTGGCTGGCATTTGTGGCTTGTGGTGTATTTCTCTCGGACAGCACTGTTCTAGAAGATAACACAGAAGATGCTATTCTTGGCCTTTGGGTTAAGAACGGTTTTCCTAAATAGGGCCAGGAAGTGCTGATCATAAAGGGAAAGAGAATTTGGTTTACGTTAAGACTGAGAAGCTCTGTTCATCAAAAGATAGCCCCGGAAGAATGAAAAGGCCAGCGCCCCAGGGAAACGGGTGGCCCGCGGCCTGGACGAAAGGGGTGCAGCCAGACCTTGAGGAAGAGCAGGAAACAGGTGGGAGAGTCCTGGAGGGGGGGCTGCCCCAAGGCTCTGCACTGCAGACTTCGTAGGTCTGGTAATGGTCACACGGATCGGCTTTCCTTTTAGCCCATTTCCCCTTAATGTGTACGATGGTGGCTGGATGTGTGGGCAGACCATCCACCTCGCCAGGCCTGCCCGCAGTGCTGCTCATCTGCCTTTCATTTGAATATGCTTATTATTGTTCTTTAATTTTTTATTTTTGGGGGGGAGGGGCAGAGGGAGAGAGAATCCCAAGCAGGCTCCATGCCCAGCAGGGTCCGACGTGGGGCTCGGTCTCATGACCCTGAGATCGTGAGCTGAGCTGAAATCAGGAGTTAGACACTTAGCCGACTGAGCCATCTGGGCACCTCTATCTCTTCTAAATCCTGCCTCCTCCTAACCCCCTCTGCTTTGGGAGCTATGCACTCAACGTTCCTTTCTCTTAGAGGGTACGTACAGCGCAGACCCTAAACTTAACACCTGATGCTGATGAGCCACTTTGTCCCCCTCCCTGCGGCACCCAGCCCTCAGACCCTTGTGCGGTCATGGAACTCACGTGCACTCACGGACACGCTCATTCACTTAATGAGTTGTAACCCCGAAAGTGTTATCTCTGGTTCATATGCTTGGTATTTATTTAGATTTGTGTATTTTCTTGATAGCAGATTTCTGTGGATCTGCTGCTTTTGCTGCTCCCTTCCATGGCTGGTTTTCTCCCTCCTGAAGGGTGTCCCTTCCATTTTCTTTCTTCAGTGTTGGGCCACTGGTGAGGGGCTCCCCATCTTTGTCAGCCTGAAACTGCCTCCATTCTTGACACACGTTTTCACTGCATGGGGCAGTTTTGCTTGGCTTTCTTCCTGCCCGTTTAGATGTCTGTCCACTGGCTTCCGGTCCCTGGTGTTGCTTTGAGAACCCGACTGTCCAGGGAGCTCCTGCTCCTCTGGACATGAGCCGCTCTCCCACCCCCAGCTGCCACTGTTTAGATTTTATTTTCAGTAATTTCACAGAGAGGTTGCAGAAATGCTTTCAGTACTTCCTAACACTCCCCCCAGACCCCCGAACATCACATGCCGGTGTGAGCTCTCGTTCCCTCCCCGTCCCCTGCACCCCTCCCCTCCCCCCACACATATTTTTTTTCTTAACAGTTTGAGAGTGACTTGCTTCTTCAACCCAAAACAAGACAGAACGTGTTTTCACGTTGAAGGCGCTTGGCCGCGCTGCTCTAAAAGACGCAGTGAAGGAGGCCGCTGCCTCTGCCCCACTCCGTGTAGCTGAGAAACAGGGTCTGAAGTCACTGGATAAGAGCCACAGGGAAGGGGGAGGCAGAGGTGAGGGAGATGTGGTATTGGCGTGAGGAACAGTCCAAGGGCGGGGCGCCGGGCGGCCCACTCGGTGAAGGACCCCAGGGCCCTGGGATCCGGCCCTGCGTCGGGCTCCCTGCTCCTCGGGGAACCTGCTTCTGCTCTCTCACTGTCACCCTCTCTCCCAAATAAGTAATCTTTAAGAAAACACAAAACAGTTCAGGGCTTGCTAGCCTCTGAAGCCCATGGAGCAGAGTCCAGGCGGGGGCAGGGGCCCTGGGGGGCCAAGGTCTCTGGGGGTCGTCAAGCCGGTCTGCCCTCGGAAAGCCCCACTGACGCGGAGGTGTGTGTCCACTCTCTAGCTCCTGAGGCCACAGACACCAGACCCTTCCTGGGAGGCAGGGGAAAGGGAATGGATGGGACCTGTGGGAGAAGTTTGGTGGCTGACTCTGGGGTCAGAGGCACAGTAACACAAAGCAGTAGGTATTCCCAAATAAATGCATTCGTTGAGTGTTTGTCACAGCCTGGATTTCCTCTGGGAGATTTTTAAAGCCACCTTTATTAACAAAAATCAGTAGGATCCTTGCTTTTCATGTCTCTGCTGCTCAGTAGTACTTTGTTTCAGGCTGCTGAGAAAGAACATCAGATCTCCTTTGCTGCTCATCTGCAGCCGTCCCTCTGGCTTCTGTGTGGCTCACCTCAGCTGTGAGGTTGGAGATGCTTGAGTCTGGGGTTGCAAAGAGTGGAAGGGGTCAGCTGGGACTTCCTAGAGCTTGTCCTTGTTCCAGTGAGCTTCCTCTTCACCGTGACCTTCGGTGAACCTGGGCTCTGGCGTCCCTTCCTAAAACAAACCTGTTCTTTCGTCGTGAGGCCCACGTGAAGCCCTGTGGTGTTCCCCCCACAGATTTCCGGAACTCTCGCCGGGCCCCACCAGTAGCCGCCCCCTCTCCTGGGGCAACGTCCCCATCAGTGCCACAGCCTGTCTTCCGTTTCCCCACCAAGGTGGCTGAGGCTGCCCAGGACAGAAAGGTTCCAGGTCCCAGCCCCAGTCTCTTGCTCGGGTCCCGCAGTGTGCTGGATTCTCTCCAGCCTCTGTTCCTTTCTATCGGCTCCACTTGCTCGCCGTCCCCTTGGAGGCAGGGCAGTGAATTCTTGGGTGCCATGTCCCAGGGTCTCTAGGGCTGGCCCAGGGCAGGTGCCCGGCGGTGCATGTCCCGTGGGTGCACAGAGCCCCGTGCACTGGGCCACCTCAGCCTCCTCTGCTGCCTTCACCCAACCTCTCGCCAGGGACCGCAGGCCCCGGGGAGCACAGGCCTGCCTGACCATATCTGTCTTGGAGGGGCCCCTGCAAGGGCACGGGGCTCCTGGGTCGGGCATGAGTGAGAAGAGCCCTGAGGCTGCTTTCTTTGTGCTCCCTGTGTGGAGGTGAGTCACCCAGGCCCCTGCAGAGGTGTCTGAGAGGCTGGGGTCTGGGGCATCAAAGCAGCCACTTGGTGAAGGGAGCTGTGGTTTTGTAGTGGGTACTGTGGCCGTGCTGCCTCCGGCTTGCTGACCCACCCCGGGTAACTGGGGATGCCGCCCTGAAGTCATGATGCCCGGGAGACGGAAACAGACCCTGAGCCCCGTCAGAGTGAGTGGACAGATGAATGGATGAGGCCCTGTCTGGCCACTGAGCACCTCCTCCTCCCGCACTCCAGGAGGGTGCTGGGCCCGGCGGAGGGGTCTGGCCTCACCCCACAAGAGATGATAGGTTCTGGCAGCGGCCATGGGCAGGGAGGGAGTGCGATTCAGAACACATCTGGTGTCATGAGTCTCTCCTTGTGCTGGCCAGAAAACCTCCCTTTGCAGAGATCAGCTTTTGCGTGGTCCCCACGTGCCACTGAGGTCCGAGTTGGGCACAGGCTGTTGTTTACTTGGTGTCTTGTTTCTCCTCATTGGGTGAGAGAGAGAGAGCAGGTGGTGTAGACACATTGCTGAAGGTCGCATGCCTGTGTCCAGGCAGCCTGGAGCGCAGCGCTCTGACCACAGACCTCTTGTCAATGACTTGGTTACCCCAAGATATCCCAAATCAACGTAGGAAATTCAGGATAAATGCTTGATTTTTCCCTCTGTGTACCAGCTCTCAGAATTAAGGAGTTGATTCCCTAGCATCTGCTCTGGGTGGCCGGCAGGGTTTACAGTCCTACATATTTCAAAAAGAGTTAATGGATTGAAGCAGTCTTGGTCTCTGAGTCCAGGCGCACCAGCCACTCGTGCGCCTTTCTGGAGGGAACAGCGAGGCCCTGGTCTACGGTTGAGCTCCTCTGCCTCAGGCGCTGAGTCTCTAGTTCTGATGTGTCAGCACAGTTCTCTCACGGCTGCTTGTATTTTCCTAATTGTTAGAAGGGCTTTGAAATTGTGAGTTACGGTTTTTACTTGAGGGGCAGGCGTCTCATGGTGCAGGGCGTCCTTCCCGTCCTGGTCGCTCCTTCTGTCCTTCAGTGACCAAGTACAGTTCACCCACCACCCTTTTCTGTTGACCTCTTTCTAATTAAGTAAAACAAGTTTTCTTGTTTGGTTGGGCTTTTTAAATTTTTTTTTTGGTGGTGTTGGGGGAGCACCTAAAATGTCTTTTTTTTTTAGTTTTGTGCTCTAGAGGACCCGCTCTTCTGTTGTCTGGATTAACCTCCTTGCTGCTTCTGTCTGAGCTGAGTCTTCTGTCCTCTGTCCAGGCTCCGACTTGGAAAGGAGCTGTGGTTAGTGTTTGTGCGATGGCTCTGCACCGTCAGGCCTTGCTGCACTGGGGCCTGGGGGCTGCAGACTGCCTCCCGGGTTGGACTCCTTTCCCAGACTGTCCTGCCTTGCTTTCCAGGGGCACCTGCTGTCAACAGTGGGCTGACTCCCTGTTACTCAGAAAGCCTGGTGGCCTCCCCCTTTTTCCCCCTGTGGCACGGTGCTGCCCCGTTTTGTGACTATAGTCCAGACGCTGGCCCCGAGATGGAACCCGGCAGCAGCCTGCTCACAGCAGGTCAGTAGTGCCCACCCCACCTCCTCAGCAAGGTTGAGTGGACTGCTCTGCCCTCCACTCCAGTCTGGGGGGCTGTGTGGCCTCACCACCACCTCCTCGGCCCAGGCTGGCCTCTGGGGAGGAGAATCCTGGTGCTCTTGCACCTGGGAGTGAGGAGTCGACTCTGAGTGGCTCTCTCCTGGGTGTGGCAGGGTAACCATTGGTCATGACATCCTTGGCCAGTTATTTATTACATTATACAATAAAATGTGAAGAACAAACCGTTGTGTGTTTGCCCTGTGATGTTCCTCATATGTTTCTGTATAAGCTCTCTGAGGACAGCAGCACAAGGCAGTGTCCTCCTCTGTCCCGTGGAGGTTTTGCGGGACAGGGGAGGAGTCCTGGGTGGCTGTGGAGCCCTGAGTGACCGTCCCTTTGCTGCCCTGCTGTTGGTTTTGGCTCGCCCCTCCTGTCTCAGCTTCCTCCTTTCTCTGTGTGTGAACAGTGGTCTAGCTTCCCTCCCTCTTGCTCTGCTTGGGGTAGTTGTTGGGAACATAGCTTCCTAACCTGATGGAAGACGGGCCCTGGGTTTGCGACACCAGGATTTCTGATCGTCTGTGTTGGGGAAAGACCCCAGCAGGATCACTTGGGTTAGGAGCCAGATTTGGTTATCAGAAGGGACCCGATCCAAGGAGGCCAGGAGCTGGGTGCTGGGCTCAGAGCAGAGAGAGCAGCTGCCCCAGGTGCCCACGTCCCGGTGCCGAAGCACAGAGTGGCAGATCCCAGACTTTTACTGAGCTGAGGCCACCTGAATGAAAGGCAGAGTGTTATGCTTTTTGATAACCACTTAGGACGGAATGAGGACATGGGAGGAAGGGGCCTGGGCCCTGGGTAGCATCCCCTCCCTGAGCATCCCCACCGATGCAGCTTCTCTCTTAACTGCCACAGCCTGTTGGATAGGCAGAGTTCCAGGGATGGGGAATTCAGTCATGGGATGATGCTTGAGGGCCCCCACAGAAGCAGGAAATCCACGGGTACCTCGACTGCAGAGCTGGCTAGGAGCCTGGGTGGTGTTGGGGTATCCGTTCTATAAGACATGTTTTGGAATAACTTCTGTTAAGTGAAGTTTCGAATAACTGGAGCAGAATTTGAAAAGCAGCTCTAAAAATAGCAGACCTCATTTAAAGTTTACGGCTAGCTTGTAAAAACACCGATTCAGTGAACACACTTAACTGTGTTGTGTTTGGAAAGCATTTTCCATCGGTTTTATTTGTAAGTGTAGTTTTGTTTTTGTCCAGCAATCCCTTTTCCTCAGGACTGTGGCCAACCCGTGCGTGCTTGCTCTCTTGCCGCCCGGAATGGCCTCTTCAGCAGAAGGACGTTTTGTTGTTCCCAAAATATGTACACCTTCCAGTAGATGGATCTCAACAGGGGGGCTTGCCGAGGCCCTGTGTCCCACACAGATCATCCCGGATGATAGGCCAGACACAGCAACCATTTGTTCCAGAACAGTCTTTTGAAACTTTGTGATCATGAAATTCATTTTATAATGACTTAGAATACGCTGTGTGTGTTGGGGGGGGTGTCTGTGTGTACAACTGAAACAGACTAGTCTGGTGCATGTGCCAGTGATCATTTCTGTTGTGTGTTCTTTAAAGATCTGACCCACCAAGGCAATTTTACAACCCACATTAGTGGGTTCAGCTTATAGTTTGAGAAACATAGTTCCAGAGTCCTTTCCACTTTGAAATAAAAAGAAAGTGGAAGAAAAATCACACATGCAAGGAGATCTGTTTAAAATGTGAGAAAATGCAGGCTTACTAACTCAGAATTGTTTCCTAACAAAGAAGGACATTGTACTTTAAAGGAGGAGACAGATGGGGACGACCCTATGAGTGGAGTGCACTGAGGCACTCGCAGGAGTTCGTGCACGGACCCTCGCGTCGCACCACGGAGGGTGTGCACCGTGTGCACGGGCGTGGTGTGTGGGCTGTGCACCTGCCGTGCATGGTGGGCGGTGCCTCTTGGAAGGGCTGCTGAGTTAGTGATCTGTGCCATGTGGCTGGTTGGGGTGGGCCAAGACTCCCCACCGCCACTGTGGGGGTGGGGGTCCTAAAGCCAGTGCTGTAGGGAAGAGCATGCACGAAGCACAGCCTCACCCCTGGGTCGGGGTCCCTGGCTCTTGAAGTACCAGGACCTGGGCTTTTCACCGCAGTCCCTGGTTGCTGCTGGGCTGCAGAGGGCAGAATGTGGGTTCCCGTGTCCCCTGCTCTCTCTGTGCCCCTTCCCAGGCAGCTCCCTCCACTCCCTGTCCCCAGCTCACCCTGGACCCTCAGCAGGCCCAGCAGTTTCTGCCTTTCATTTCCTCTTCTTGTGGGGACCGAGTGATGAGGCCATGGTCAGCAACCAGAGTCAGGACTCCTTTGAGAAGATGAGGCCCTCACATTGTTAGTGCAGGTGTGATTCTCTCTCATGAACATCCAGCTTTCAGTGAATGCGCAAAGGCTTTTCTCAAGCAGGACAGTCTTACCTGGCATCCCTCTGTGGGCCAGGCCTTTCCCCCAAGTGTGTGTGGTGCCTGCCTGGAAGTGGGGGGCCCCCTCCATGCCTGGGTGTCTGGTCCTGAGGGCAGAGAAGTCCCTGCCGTCAGCAGCAGGTAGCCACCAGCCGTGCAGGTGGCCCCAGTGCCAGAGCCATGTCTTGTTCTGCAGTGGGGGCGGCTCTTCTTTTGGGGGTGCTCAGGATGCAGAGCCTTGCTGGGAAGACATCAGCAGAGCGGGGAGCAGCCTCAGGCCTCTGCTCGGGTGCAGTGTGAACGGGGATGAGAGCAGCAGGAAGGGTTGGGTGGGAATGATTCCCATCTCCACTTCGGTGGAGGGCCTTCCCAGGGATGGGTTGCTGTTATTCTCAGAGCTGTCCGAGAGTGGAGGAGCCAGTGCTCCCTCCCCGCTTTTGCTAGGCGTTCAGTAGCGAGTCGCTAGGGGTTATTTCTAGAAGTGTCGTTTTGGGCTCTTGAGAGTTCTCTGGAGGACTTCTGTAGGCCCCTTCTCTTCCCACATCTGTGAGCCTTGCACTCTTCTCTGGGTGTGCCTGTGCCCTGGCTGGACCAGGCTCGCTGCCTCCTACATGCCCTGAGTTCCTGTCCTGTGCCTGCTGCCCCCCGTGTCTCTACCCATGTGGCCAGTCTTCACCTCAGACTCGGTGTGTCTACAAGCGAGCTCCTTGTTTCCCCGGCACAGGTGCCCCTGTGGGCCTTCTTTCAGCAAGTACTGCTCGTTGGCCCACTCAGCTGCAGCCTGCGTCTCTGGTTCCGCCCCCCCCCCCCCAACCTTGGGAGGTCAGCTCTACCGCCGAGGCACAGCCCAGGTCTGCTGGGTTCTGGCCATGCACATGAACCTGGCATCTTGCTCCTGGGCCACCTCCACGGGATCGTGGCTGGTGCCCTGCTGCTTCTCCCCCTTTGCACTGGACGGCCTTCTGTGGCAGCACATCGGCCGCGGTACGGCCTCCAGGGCCCCCTGGGATTCTGCTGCACCAGACTCCGTGGCAGCTTGTGATTCTGGACTCTCAGGCCTTCGCCCCCTGCTCCGCTCTGCTGCACCGCTCTGCTGGCTTCCTGCCTACTGCATGGCCGGCTCCTCTGTGCCCTGGGGTCTTGGCGCTTGCTGTTTCCTCCATACCTTTGCTTGGCTTGTCCCTTTACATCACTCAGGTCTCAATGCTGATGTACCCTCACCAGGACGTTGTCCCTGACTTCCTGCTTCCACTAAACTCTCCCTCCCTGCCCTAGTATCGCCACCTTTCTTCACCCTTCTCTTCTCCGTGGCACATATGAACTGGAGAGCACCAGAGTTCTCCAAGTTTGTCTCCATCCCTGGAAACGTCCCGTTTCCTGGAGACGGGGATGTAGGCTGCACAGTGTAGCGGAAGGTAACACAACATGACTGACTCAGCCACGTTCCTGACACCACAGCAGTCCAAGCACAGTGTCTGTAGTGCTTAGTGTGGTGCAGGCAGAGTGAACATCGGCTTGCCTGTTGGTCCCCCGCGGCCCTGCCCGGGCCTCCCTGCTGCTGTGCATCAGCCTGTGGGTGGCCGGGATGGCAAAGGCCTCCCTTCACTGCCAAGGCCGCCAGTCTGTGTGCTGGGGCCAGGCCTCCATGGCGAGTCTTGCTGGCTAAGCCGCCCTTGGCACTCTCCCAGGCGGGGAGTGGATGGTAAGATGGGCCTCGTCAGGGCCCTTGGGGCCAGGGCTCCATCCCAGCTGTGGCTGGTACCAGTTGAGACCCCACCGTGGATGGGAGTGGTGACGGCATCCATCTCGAGGCAGAGCTGCAAGCAGCAGAGAGGCTGTGTGGACCGTGCTGTGGACAGGGCCCCACTGAGGCACGGGCTGCCAGAGGGTCCTTTGGGCTGGGGGTGATCCCGAGGAAGTATGCTTAAACCAGTGAAGTTTAGGCACTGGGGGAGATGAGTTCTGAAGGACACAGGAGGCATGGGGTGTGGTGGGCAAGAAGGGCGTGAGGGGGTGCTTCCCTTGAGGCCGGAGGGACAGGTTTCAAGGTGGCCTCTCAGAGGTGAGGCCTGTTTTAAGCACATCAGAAAGCCTTCAGAGGGACTTAGTGTGGCCCCGTTCTGTTTTTCCACAACCCCTCCGGGTGTCGCAGGGCGAGGATTGTGTTGCCAGGACTTCATGAAGGAGCCAGTTAGGACACCTCTCAGGGTCCCAGCAGGTGTCAGGATCCGCTTGGGGGGACTGAGGTGGGGATGGAGATGACAGTAGTGTGGCAGGCACCCTTGTTCCTACCCTCCTCAGTGCATGCCTTCAGGGGTTCTCATAGTGGCCCCATTTTATAGGTGACAGAAACAGGCACAGAGTGGGTAGGAAGCTGCTTGGGTTACTAGGAGTCTGGGTGCTGGAGTTCAGCCTGGCACAGCCATGCTGCAGCCTGTTCCAAGGTCCTCTCGTTGGGTTTGAGAATTAATTGAGGGAAGTGACAGTGGGCTTCAGATTGGGGGAGTGTGATGGGGGCCAGGCACTGCATAGACATGAGCGGGCAGGGCACAGCCTTGTGACTGAGATGCCGGCGTGCACGTTCCGGTTGTACTTCGGGGTATGGTGAGCTGGAGGTGCCCTGGTATGTCCGTGTGGTGGAGCAGAGGTGTGAGGTGGGCCTGGGAAGCCTGGGCAGGGGGAGAGGAAGGGAGGATGGAGGGAGAAGGGCAGGTGCAGGGCTGGGCTCCAAGGATCTGGGTGCTCGGTTGGGAGGAGCTGTGGGGAGCACTCGGTGCGTGGGGGCCTGCGCTCACCGGACTGGACCGAAGAGTGTGGGGCTGAGGGTGACCTTAGCAAGAGCTGTTTTGGTGTGTGTTGGGGGACAGGGATGGGCAAGTGAGTGTTTGAACCTCAGGGAAGGTCAGGAGGTGGAGCCAGGGGGTGAAGATGTGATTTTTCAGAAGCTTGGTGATGAACAGCTGAAGACAGTGGGGCTTGTTGGGTTGGCTTCCCTACTGGGCACTTCTCCTTGTCTCTGTCTTCCTTGCATTTCTTGGCATTTTTTCTTGTGTCGTTGAGAACCACACAAGAGCATAAGCTATTAGAGGTGTCGGCACCTTGCCTGCCTCACGAAAGTTCGTCTGGAGGCTCTGCTGTACGCTGTTCCATGTAATGCTTTTCTTCTTTGTAGAAGGAGACTCAAAGTCAAGTCACGCATGTGTCACCTTCCAGCAGCAGAGGTGGAAGATCACCACATCCCATCCCCCCTCCGCCCACTTCCCTCCCAGGGGCACACCTACCCCTAGATCTGGACACATGGAGTGTTCTCTCCTGGTTTTGTTTGTTTGAAACAAAAACGGGGCGACTGTATTCTGGACGTTGCTTCTGGTGCCGCGGGCCTCCCGCCCCGCCCCCCAGCCTATGTGACTGCTGATCTCAGGTCGGCTGTCATTCCTGTTGTGGGTGGTGGTTAGGTGGTGGTCATGAGCAGTGTCACAGGGCCATCTCGGCCCATTGTCTTGGCTGCTTATTTTTTACCGGGGGAGTCACCGCTGTCCCCTCCCTTGGTGACACATTCTGTTACCTCCTGCCTGCTCGGTGGCTGGAGGCCTGTTTTGGCGGGGGGTTGCCAGTGTGCTGGGACATAATTCCACTGTCTTCTGTGTTTCTTTGGTAGTGGGGCTGAGCCAATTTTTATGTCTTCCTCTGACATAAGTTTTTGTAATTTTTTCTTTGACTTGCTCTTTGCAGTCTCAGAGTGCTGTGTTGATTGGTGTGGTCACTGCCAAGGACATTTTTCTTATTCATTCCTTTAGCCGTGGTCACCATGCAGAGGACTTCCCTCCGGGTGGCTGGAGGCAGTGTTACAGAGGTGGCGAGACCGTGGAAGCAGCTAGTGCTTGGTGCCCTCTGTTTGCCTTGCTCTGGTCACTGCATGGCAGGAACACTCCAGTTTCCTGCTCACAGCCATGCTTTGCCAGAGGCTTTCCCTTGTCACCTCAGTTCTGTTAGTTTCAGAGACCGTCCCTCGCCAGGTGTGTTCAGAGGCCCGGGCACCCTCCTCTGCGGCAGGCAGCCTTCTTGTGCCCGGGGATGTCCGGGAGCTGTGGTCAGATGCTCCCTCGGGACACACTGGAACAGGAGGCCCAGAGAGGTTGAGTAGCTCCTGGGGATTGATGTGCCCATTCTGCTCTGGAGCCCACCAGACCACTCGCCAAGGCCTCTGGCAGGCTGACCCCACTCCTGCCCACCCCCACCTGCCTTCTAGACCCCCTGACACAGGCTTGAGCTGCACACCTGCTGTGTTTCTGAGCTGAGGGGGCGTTTGCGGTGGAGAAAGCAGGTCCAGACCATGCGGCCCGCAGTGGGACTTAGTGGCAGCTTCCTGGGACTTGGAGCAGGACGAGGGTTTGAAGGAGCCGCTGTGAGCAGAAGGGGCCAGCATCCACCAGAGGGCGCAGGTGATCACGCAGGTGGGTCTGGGGCCAGATGGTCCCCATGAAAACGAGTGGGGTCACAGTGCTGGAGAGAGAGCCGCTCTGTGCGTGTCTGTTATGTTACTGGTCCTTGCCCTGCTGCCCCACATGCCTGCTGTGGGCTCCTGGGAGCCAGAGGGGTCCTGCTGGGCGCACGCTGGTGCAGTGTCCTCCCCAGGAGCTTGGAACCGACCGAACGCTTGGTGGAAATTGCACTCCAGAATAGCCAGCCTGCCTCCAGAGTGCACGCACCCGTCCTGAGGACAAGAGGCCTCAGGGCGTGCTGCCGCCAGCAGGACCCCCTGCGAGGCTGGCTCACCTGCTGTCCCTGCTCCTCCCCCACAGCCACAGGAATGTCGTGCACTCTTAGTCGGCCCGCGCTGGGGGGCGTTGACGGTTCAGTCTTGGACTCTCTGCTATAGATGAAAAAGGTCTTTTATTGTCCTTCCTGGTCCACCTTGGATCTCGTTTATTTTAGCCCCCTCCCTCCCCCCCAGTTTTGTGTGGGAGAGTCTAGGCAGCCTGTGACTACCCCTGCCTTGGAGCGCCTGCCAGTGTGGTGGTCTTCTGGGGAGCATGTGCATTTTGTGCTTGTGCTGGGTTCCCTGCTGGGCTCTGAGCTCTGCAGAACAGGTGCATGTTCCTCCCTGGCTGCATGCACGTGACTAGCCGTGTCTGGCTCATAAAAGGTGCCAGTGTTTGAGTACCTTTCCAAGGGGGCGCCAAGAGGGGGTCTGCATTTGCCACATGGTTGACCTTGAGTTAAGTATTTGCTTTTCAGGGTTCTTCATGAAGATAGTAACCCTGTTCAGAGCTTACTATCCACTTGTGCCCACTCCCCCATGAGGGCCTGGGGCCGGGGGCCGGGTCACTGCCAAGATAGGAACTCTGCCTGTGGCTGCAAGGGGGCAATGGGGTAGGGACCTCTCTGAGCCACACAAGCATTCTCCAAGTGGTTTTGGAACTCCGCGTAGGTAGAGTGTGAGTGGTGGCAGTTGAAGCTAGTCAGAGGGGACCCCCTTTCTGAGCAGGCATGTTGAGCCTTCCCCTGCCTGCCACACTCTTGCTGTGCAGATGTGAGACCCAGTTAGCAACCTCAGCCAGGCTCTGGGTTGAGGGTCCCAACAGGTTTGACAGATCTGTGCTTTGCCCTTGGCCTCTGAGCACACCTCCATGGAGACAGCGGGTGTCTGTTTGGAAGCCTTGGGCCGGGACTGCGGTATATAGCCCATGGCCTTGGACAGGGAACAACTCGCTGACCCTCAAGGTAGGGTCAAGCCCATGGTTTTCTGACTCTTTGGGGATACAGGACAGAGGGAGGGGTTATCCCGAGGTGCAGACTGGGCTGCCTGGGGGAGGCCAGCAGGGTGCGTTTCCCCTGAGGCTGGCCGGCCCTACCGCTGAGTACAGGTGCGTCCAGGTGGGGCAGGGGCTGCCTCTGTGAATCCACCTGAGCTGGGTGGAAAGTCCTGCTGACAGATGCGTAGGACTGACAATGCCAGCAAGCTCCTTTGTGTGCCAGAGGCCCTGGGCCCCGCGTGGAACCCAGGGAATGGTATGGGCCAGCACTAGCCAGGCTGCTCAGATGCCTCACCACTCCCCTCTCAGACGCCTGGAGAAGTGGATGTGGCCTCCGTTGGTAGGTGCTCCTGAGGGTCTTTAGGAAGGGAAGAGCATAGTGGGTTCTCGAGGGAAGGGGAGCCGGGAGCCATCTGCCTGCATCCTGGGTTGCACTTGGCCCTGATGCCTAAATAAGACGCACTGGACTTCTGCATGGACCCTGCTCCCTCCCCAGCCCTGCTGAAGTGAGAGCCAAGGGAACTGTGGACAGGCAGAAGCCCTCAGAGACAAAGATGGGGGATGGGATGATAGTAGATGGTTTTGGAACCATCTGGTTTTAGAAGCTGGGACGGCTGCTGGTAGACTGGGTGCAGACTCAACAGAGCTGAGGCCTGGCCGGCAGGAGACCAGCTGTCCTGAGGAAGCTCAGAATGGCTCCCGATTGGTGGAGTCTAGGAACCTCCCAAGGGGTAATTGGAGGTCTGGAGGAGTATTTCAGAAGCGACTGGACACCCCCACCCCTCCTGAGGGCATGAGTCACAGGACTATGCACCGGGGGCACTGTCAGGCAGGGAAAGCCTTGAGAACATCCTACAGCCATGGTGTCGAGATCCCCCTCCCCACTCGAGGTCTGTCTCCAGGACCCCAACCTCCAGGCAGAAGAAGGAGAGTCTGAGCAGCCTCAGGGAGAAGACCTGCAGAGCCTGACATGGGGGTTTCCCCCATGCTCCCACCAGGGAGTCAGATGGCCCCCAGTGAAGCACATGGGACCGTCGATGCTTTCTTCGGTGCCTCCTTTGAAATGGGAGTGGACTGCCAGGGACCCACAGACACGTTGAGGAATGCCTGAACAAGAGAGGGAAGGAAGGAAAAGGGCACACATTCTGAGCAAGCGCATAAAGCAGGGCATCACTCATCTCCTCAGAGGCTAGAGACTGTGTGCCCCGAAAAGAGTAGATGCCACAAAAAAGGAACATCCAAAGAATTAAAAAGAATGCTTGGAAATTAGAAATGCAAGAGCAAATTAAAAGGCCAAGGGATAAGAGGTAAGATTGGGTGCATTTCCCAGCAAGTAGAACAGAAAGTCAGGGATGTACCCCGGGAGTGCAAGAGTGTCAGCGCCTTTGCAGGGAGCTCCCTGCCACAGAGGAGTTCCAGAAAGAGCAGGAAGCAGGAGGAGGGTGTTACCAAAGCAGTTCAGCCTGTTTCCAGAACTGCAAGGCTGTGAGTTCGCATTGAATAGGCTCATCCGGTGCCCCACACAGGGAATGTCCCTTGTTCCCACAACATTTCAGAACACCAGGGATAAAGAAAGGGTTCTGAAAACTTCCAGAGAGAACAAGACAGAACAAAACACCAGGAATCCAAACACAAATTCCAACCTAGAAATGAGAAAATAGTCTTCAAGATACTGTCAGAAAAGGACTTCAACATGGGCTTCACGGCAAACCATCAGTCATCTGCGAGGTTGGGATAAAAGTCTTCTCGCACGTTCTGAAACAAAGGGTTACTTCCATGCACCCCCTTTTAGGAAGTTTCTGAGGAGACCTGAAGCTGAGGGGGAGGAGGTGCAGCCCTGTGGACAGCTGGGGAGTGGGTATGGTCTGCGTTGGGCACCACCGGGGCGGGACACCGGCCCACAGCTGAAGGACAGGGCGGAGACTTCGCTGCCAGGGTGGCCGGCAGGAAGCCCTGGGGAACATAATGAGGGGCGCTTTGGGCTTGCTCAGGGGGCTGGATCCAGTCCCACGTCTTGGTTGGGCCCCGTCCTCCTGTCCCTGACTTTCCTCATTAATAATTCCTGGCTTCAGGTTTTCAGAAAAAGCCGCATTAAACCTAGATCTGGGCGAGTGGTGTCGACGTGCCTGTCGCTCCTTCAGTCCGCTCCCCCCTTCTCACTGTGCGTGCTGCTTAGTTTCTGAAGACGTGTTTTTGGGAAGAGGCAGGAACAGCAGAGGGAGGCTCACCCACAACCCCAGAGGTCACCGCGAGGTGGTCGTAACGGAAGTCCCCTGGACGCTGGTGGCTGCCCTGTCTTCTCGCCCTCGGCTCAGTGGATCCGATCGGCCCAGAAGGCCTGGCTGTGTGTGCGTGTGCATTGTGGGGGGGGTGGGTGGGCAGCATCCATACCTGCCCACTTCTCACGTTCCCCAGGGCAGCTGGATGAGTGTTGACAAAGGCATGGGTTCTTGTCAGCATTTCTCTCCCTTCGGATACTACCTAGGTCCTTGTGCCTTCCACAGCCACCCCGTTATGTTGTGCCTACAGAGCCTGTCCTGGGTGCTGCCTGTCCGGTGTCTGCCTCGAGGTCACCTGCTGTACGTGTAGCAGTGAGTTAGTGGTTAGGGTTATGGTTCCTCTCGAGTGCCGAGCAGTCCGCGGTGTGGCGTCCTCGGCAGGGGCACTGCATTCTCTAGCTGGTGGCCAGTGGGGGGTCGTCTTCCCATATTGTGGCCAGAGCTCCTTTGAGCAGCTTTCCAGGTCCTCCTGTGGCTGTCAGTTCTGCCCCTGGGGGCTACGTAGGAGGGACATTGTCCTGGGGTGCCCAGTGTGTGTTTCACTTTTTGGGAAACTGCCAAAGCTTTAGCTGCATCTCATTTTTGAAGATCTTTATTAGGATGTACATAGTGACTTTTTTTTCAATTATAAAAGTAAGGTAACAATATTTGGAGACATGGGGAAAAAAATCACCTTTTATCAGCATCTTTTTTGTTGGCATTTTCATGTATGACTTTATCCAAAATTACAGTAACTTTTTCTTCCCCTTCTGATTATATGGGAAATTCTAATAATGCATAAATTTATAAAGAAAGTGAAATCTACATCAAATGTTGCCCCCAAGGAGCTGTTCCGGGCCACACCTTCTGGCACCTTCCAGTTACCCCGTGCTGTGGCCCATCCGTGCTGGCGCGCACCCTGTGCAGACACACTGCGGCCACACCGTGCCTTACCAGCCAGGCCCCCGCGGGCACAGGCTTAGGCAGTTTCCAGCATCTTTGTTTCAAGCAGTGCTTCTTTCTATTTCCTTATTTGTCAGTTGTTCTGAGTTTGAGTATTGGTGATAAATTCCTAGAAGTAGACTTTCCAGTCACAGGGTCTTCTCATTGTGCATTCCAGAACATTTTGTGAGGCAGCCTGTGGGTGGGGGGTTCAGGTGATCCACCCCAGCACTGGCTGCCCTTGTCCTTGATCAGAAACAAAAAAAATCATCTTGTCTTCTGTGGGGTTGCTTCTGAGTTAGGAAAATTGATCTTTTCTAATTATGTTTATTGACCATTCATAGTTTTTTTTCCTCTTACAGATGGATTTTTCTTTGCCATTTATTGTTTTTTTGGGGGGAGGCGGGGAGGGTGGTCATGCTTTTCTTGCTGATTTGCATATTAGAAATTAATTCATTCAGGAGCATGTGTTAACACCGCTGCTGATGCTGGACCAAGTGCTGTCCACCGAGGTGGTCGCAGAAAATGACAGGCCCATTTCCCACTCTCATTGAGCTCATGTAGACACAGCAGAGTCAGAGGAAGACTGTAGGGAACTGTGTGAGTTTTGGAGGGTTGAGGGTTGAGGGTGACTTTGGGCTGAGAGGGAGGAGTCTGTTCTGAGGCTTTTTGGGGCTAAGGACACAGCATGACAAGGGTTGTGAGGTGGCCATCTGTGTGTGTCCCTGGGGCCAGGCTGGCATGGCGGGCATTGGGCAGGGGCACACATCATGAGGGGCCTCGAAGACCCTTGAGAGTCCATGAGCCTTCACCACAGTTGGGGTCCTGGGGGGCTTCGAGCTAAGAAGGGAGATGAACAGGCACGCCTTCTGAAGACTGGGGTAGGGAGCCAGTGGGGTGGCTGTGGGGGGCCGCAAGCAACTTCCATGCCAAGGAGGCACCAGGGCAGGAGGCCAGGCTCCTGTCTGGACCCTCTGTCCCCAGACCGGCACGCTGTGCTGAGTGTCTCCTCCCCACAGCTTCTCTGAGCCTCCCACTGAGGAATCTGAAGTATGGGCCTCGGCATGTCAGACTCTGGCTTTCCGGAACTCCCATACCTGATGCCTTCCTCCTCATCTCAGAGAAGAAAACCGCACTTCCAATTAGAGGGGAACGTGCTGTGGGGGAGCAGGTGGAGGGGGAGGGGACCAGGGTCCCTTTTCCCAGCACAGCTTTGGTCTTCCCTTCTGCAGCTGCAGGGCCGGGCCTGTCCCAGGCCCCACATCCGCCACAGGATGTGGACGGTGCTCGGCCACAGGGTGGCTGCCGGCAGTGCTCTTGTGTGGATGGAGTTCTGGGGGTTTCTGACCCTCATGCTCTTATTAACAGGGTAACCAGGTGCCACTGGCTTTGCCCTGTGAGGCTTTTGGGCCAGCTCGGTACCTCCTGGCACCCTGTGTCCTCCCTGGACCTGCGGTGTGCAGTGCTCTTGGGCTGTATGGTGCAGGGCTGTGAGAGGCGGGCTGACCCTTCAGCTGACTAACTGGGGCGACCCATGGGCCTGGGGGTGCTGTGGGGGAGAGCTTGTCCCCACCCCCCTTTGGCTCCTTGGTCTGTGCCTGTCTCAAAGTACCCCCATCTCTGGAAGCTTCCCTCTGTCTTTCCATGTTGTAGAGGTGGCCTTCTGTTTCTTTCTGGCATTTTTCTAATAAAACGCTGTTCCTTCTATTTCAGTGTTTGGGGTGGGGGGCATGCTTGCCAGTGTTTGTGCTGAAGTCCCTGCAGGGAGTAAGGGCACTGGGAGGGGCCGGGGCACAGGCAGCATCTCACTGGGCTCTGCTCCCCTCCCATGTGGCCTCTGAGCCTCCTTCCTGGACTGAGCCTGGGCTAAATCTTGCAGCCCAGGCTTTTATACCAGCAGGGAGGGCGGGGCGACGTGGCAGGACCCACAGTGCCCTATTCTTAGGCAGGCTGGGCTGCATGCCTGTTAGGCTTGTAGAGGCTAGGGGGTGAAGAGAGGAAGTCACCCGTCTCCTGCCTTGAGCATACTGGCCTTCCTGAGCCCATGCATTCTCCCGGGGGAGTCAGTGCTGGTGCGCCTGCCCCTTGTTTGTAAACACCACGTCTGGCACTCACCTGGGCCCTGAGATGGGCAGGGAGGGGGCTGGGGCACATGGGCTCTCCTGCACTAAACAGAGGGGTGCTGTTGAGTCAGTAGGTCTCAGCCAGCCTGCCACGAGCAGGCCACCTTGCTTATGCCCTGGCCAGCGGGCGCTTGTCTTGGCAGATGCCAGTGTGGGGATCAGGAGGGAAGACTTGCCAGAGGTGCCTGCCACGTGGCCTGGACGCCCCTGCCCTCTGTGGTCAGTGGTGGCCAGGGGCCAGGCGGGGTGACTAGGCAGGCTTCAACAGCCACTTTCATTGTTCGGAGTTTGGCTTGACTTGAACTTGGAACAGAACGATTTTGGTGGTGTGGTGGTGCATTTCTCTGCTTTCTGGATGTGTGCTAATATCCTGGCGCCCAGCCCTGTGTGGGCCACAGCCTACCTCCTCTTCCCATCCAGGTGGCTCTTTCAGCCTGACCGCACACCTGCTCCCTGGTGACCTGGTAATCCATGGCTGCCCTGGTGCTGGGCTCCAGGAGAGCACTTGACCTCCAGCCTGATCCCTGCATGTCTTCCTCGCCTGCCACCCAGAGGTTCTTCCCTGACCACCTCAGCCTGGTTTACAGGGGTGTTGGGCAAGTGTGTGAGGAATGCAGGGTGAGCCCCACTTGGCCATGGGCCCAGGCCTGGCCCTAGCTCTCCTCCAACCCCTGTGTCTACATTTTTGCGTTGCCCTAGCAGCTTTGGCCCCCACTCAGACGCCAGTACCAGGGTGAGCCTCGGAAGGGGCTCCTGTTTTCCGTGGCCGCTGTGCATAGGAAACGGGTGTCCTGTGTTGGGCATTTCCTCTCTTTGGTGTGAGATGGTAGTGCAGCAGTGGTGGGTTTGGGGCTTTCTCCCTCCTTCCTCTCTCTGCTGCCGGGGCTGTAGGGGAGCAGCGCTGCTGTGACAAGGCCACCTGGGGCCAGCTCTCTGCTCGGACAGCTGAGCTCTGGGCCCGCATGGAAATAAGCTTCTTTCCTTTCCAGATGTGCCCGTCCCCTCTTGGGGGGTGGGGGTGGTTCAGAGCAAGAGCTCTGGAGGGGACTCCCTGTGTCAGATTTCTGTCACAGGGGATGTCCAGACACCTGGAGGTGAGCGCACTGTGCTGGGGGGGGGGGGGGGCTGCTGCGGCCTTGTGCACAGGCATCACCCCCAGACACAGCATCGCCCCTTGTGGCAGAGGCAGTGGGAATGGGGTGGGGACACTGAGTCCCAGGGCTCCAGTGGCTGTTCTTTGCTGTCCTTCCCCTCTTGTGTGCACAGGGCTCCTGGCCCAGCAAGGTGTCGGGGAAGCCTATGAAGCCTCTTTCTACCCAGCTCAGGGTGCCCCAAGTTACAGCCTGGTGGCCTGGCGCATGCTGAGCCATGTCACGGATCCTGGCCACTTGTGTGCAGGGGCACCTGCCTAAGTGGACCTGGCCCACTGTGGGCAGGATTGTGCCTCTGTCCTCTGTGTCCTGGACAGTGTGGAGTGGGGACCTTGGGCTGCAGGGCACTGGGTCAGCCCTTGCTCCAGTGGCTCTGGCCACAGGAAACCTGCCCCAAAGCCAGCCACCGCCTCCCAGCCCGAAGCCCACTTCCTCTCTGGTCCCAGTTCTCCTTCTCCCACTGCTGATGAGGGTTCCCCAGGTGCTCTCTGCCTGGTTCCAGCCTGGTTTTAGTTGTGTGATGATTCAAGCATCCCCTCTTTCTTTCTCTCTTTTTTTTTTAAAGATTTATTTATTAGAGACACAGCGAGAGAGGGAACACAAGCAGGGGGAGTGGGAGAGGGAGAAGCAGGCTTCCCGCGGAAAAGGGAGCCCGATGCGGGGCTCGATCCCAGGACCCCGGGATCATGACCTGAGCCGAACGCAGACTCTTTAACGACTGAGCCACCCAGGCGCCCCAAGCTTTCCCTCTTTCTGACCCCACGTGGGTGGTAACCGCCATGACATCGGCTGCCCGAAAGAACAGAAGTAGCATTCTTCGGGTCCCTCCCTAGCCGGTTCCACTAATGGGGGCAGCAAGCTTCCTGCCACAGAAGGTTTGCTTACATTCCAGGGGAGGAGCCTGGTGCGGTGGATGGGCCCTGCCTGGCCATGCGTGCTGTTGGGGGGCTGCTGCGCCCCTGGATGCGGCCCTGGGGAGGGGGTCTCTGGGGGCTGGCTGGCTGGCAGCTTCTCTCCAGGCCTCACCAGCAGCTGGGCAGGTGGGACCTTCCCCTGGCATGGGCAGGACCACTGGTGCTTGTGCAGGAGTCGTGCAGAAGGGGGCTGAGAAGACGGGGCTGCTGCCCAGTGTACAGACAGGGTGTCACAAACACTCTGTGTGAATAGTTCATCACCGCATAGCGTGTAGGGAGAGCAAAGTTGCAAGTGTGTCTGCGTGTGGCTTTCAGATGAATAGACCACATTGCCGCCCACGATGTCCCGGAACTGGAAAGGGGCAGCATGCAGAGGCCCTTGCGGCCCTTCCTGTCCGCCCCTCCTGACTCTAGATTGTGCGCCGGGTGTCTGAGACCCCACAGCGCCACCCCCCCCCCACCTTGGTCTATGGCTTCCTGCAGTCTCCACTGTGTGGGACTCGAAGTTGGTGTCCCAGGCAGCAGCTCCTGTTTCCCTGTTGGCACATGGTGTTCTTTGTGTATGCGTGCCTCTGATCAGTGTGATGGGCACGTATTTACATTCATCAAGACTTGCCAGTCTGAAGTGTGCACTTTGATGTGCTCTGACACCGTGTGCCACTGTGGGAACTCCTTCCCCCGCAGTGACGGTATGGAGCGTTCCATGTCCCTTTGCCACACCCTTGGCCACCACTGCCCTTCTCCCCAGCACGTGGTTTTGTTCTTGCTGCAGTTCGTGTCCACGGGATCACAGAGTGCCAAGTGTGTGGGCTCTGCCTCTGTCGTGGCACCGATGCTCGAGACCCGGCCAGGCTGTGTGTGTCTGTTCTGCGGTCCTCGTTGCAGCTGAGCTGTAGCCCCTTCCGCAGATGAGACACAGTTTGCTTAGCCGCCTGCCTTGGTTGGGCATTCGGGTCGCTTTCAGCAGTTGGCGACCGCCAGCAGCACCGCCGTGAACCGTCCCGATCCCGTCTTCGTATCTCCCGCAGAGGCCGTAGACCTGGGTCGCAAGGAGGTGCACGCGTGAGCCAGGAGGACTGCATCGCTCCTGAAGCTCCCACCGGCAGTGCTCGCCTCTCAGAGGCCTCTTCATCCCCTGTGAGCGCACGGACCCCCACCTGTGGGAGGGGGTGCTGCCTTGTGGTCTCCCTGCTGACTGATGCTGAGCGGCTGCTCACGTGCTTCTCAGCCTCCTTTCCTTCTTTGGGGCAAACGTCTTCTCGGATCCCTTGCCCACTTTTTAATGGGGTACTTTGTCTTTTTATTTTAGAGTTGTTTTTTTTTTTAAGATTTTATTTATTTATTTGTCAGAGAGAGACAGCGGGAGAGGGAGAAGCAGGCTTCCCGCTGAGCAGGGAGCCCGATGCGGGGCTTGATCCCAGGACCCTGGGATCACGAACTGAGCCAAAGGCAGACACTTAACGACTGAGCCACCCAGGCGCCCCTTTATTTTAGAGTTTTGAGAGTCTTTTATCTGTTGTGGACGAAAGTCCTGTGTCTGTTTGCGATTTGCTCATCCTCTCTTCCAGTCTGTGGCTTGTCCTTTCATTGCCTTACCGGTGTCTTCTGAGACACAGATGTCCTGAACGTTTGGTGACGTCCAGCTTCTTCTGAGACACAAATGTCCTGAGCGTTTGGTGACGTCCAGCTCATCCGTCATTGTCTTCTAGGGACTGTGCTGGCTTTTCTCCGTGTGACCCTGAGGTCTTGCTCCTGCTGTTTCCCAGAAGAATTTCCAGGCTTGTCCATGCTCCTTTCTGTGTGTCATGTGAGCTCCCAGGGGGCCAGGGTCAGGCAGGCAGGGTGCCAGGCTGGGTGTGAGCACCTGTCTGTCTCTGTGTCCTTCTCAAGCTAGCAGGTGTGCACGCAGCAAAGCTGGGGGGCGAGGGGAGAGACGTTCTGACACCAGCCGTTTCACTGCGTATGCTTTTGGGTTTTATGGATCCGTTCTCTGAAACTGTTTTTTGCACCCTCTTTGGATGTGTATATACCGGCAGTGGAAACACTTGAGCCAGCCAGGAGCCTGGTTGCCAGGTTCCTTGTCTTTACACAGACATCAGGGCTCATCCAGTGTTCTGAAATTTTTATTTATTTATTTTAAAGATTTTATTTATTTACTTGACAGAGAGAGACACAGCGAGAGAGGGAACACAAGCAGGGGGAGTAGGAGAGGGAGAAGCAGGCTTCCCGCGGAGCAGGGAGCCCGATGGTGGGGCTCGATCCCGGGACCCCAGGATCATGACCTGAGCCGAAGGCAGTCGCTTAACCAACTGAGCCACCCAGGCGCCCGAGCTCCTGCTCTTAAGGGCGTTGTCAGGGGCTGGCGTGGCCCAGCAGTGCAGGGGTCACGGGCTGGGGAGGCGAGCGCAGGAGCCTTAGGAAGAAAGGAGCGCAGTTGCCTAGTGGTCACCTGCGTGCGTGCGCGCGCACACACACACACACGTACTTGTATACATCTGCGCACACAACTTGCATTGATTCATACATACAACTGCTCACATACACACTCACACAACTCGCATGTACTCATGCACACCCACCTACATACATTCACATTCGTACGTGAATACACACACAACTCACGTATAATACACACACACAGTCACAAATGAACACACTGTGCACACATACGCAAATATATACACACTACTTTGCAATATGTGGCCCCTGGAGGAGTCCATGTGTGGGCTGGACAGTCCAGACTCTTGTCTTTCGTAGAGAAAAGCAGTAGACACATTGGATTAATGGCTGGAAAGCTTTCTTGGTCCACTCGACTGGGGGTTTGTAGAGACATTTTTGTGTTCATGCACCTGGCATCTGCCCTGTATAATGTCTTTAAGGGGTTTGTATGGATCTTCTTCATCGTTGGTTTTCTGGGCATAAAAGGGGTATGAAAGTATCCACTCTGGTCGCCTCGCTGGGTTAGGAGGACCTGTTGAGATCGTGTACATGGGGCGGTGCCCGAAGAGGTCTGGTGTGGAGATGTTCCGTTGTTTTGACTGGGCTCCTTCTGGAAGCCAGCATTATGCCAGCTATTCTGGATTTAAAAATAGCAATAATCCTGTCTCTGGCCTTCCAGGCCTCTGGGGAGGTTCGGGGCTCTCCACCCTGACTGTTCAGTGCTGTAAAGATTTTCTCACCCAGGATGCCGGCGCACCTGAACTAAATAATCGTGACTCGCCTTGTTTACCGAGAGGGCAGGCAGGGTCACAGGTCTGGAGCAGCGGGAGAGGGTGTCAGAGGAGCTGCTCCCAGGGCCTGGCTCTTCTCTGAACCCTGCTCCCTCCTTCCGGCGGGCCTAGGCCAGTCTGTGCTCCAGGAGACACTGGGGAGAAGCCCCCACTGTTTACCTGCTCGAGGGCCCCTTTCTGTGCAGTGGTGTCTGTGCCTCCAGCTTCTGACCGTGGGATCTGCCTGCTTCGAAGGCCACTGCGGTCCGTAGAACCAAGGTCCAAGGCAGAATGCGTGTTTCCTGAAATACCCAGCCCCTCTCTCTCCCTGGGAGAGCCACCTATCCGAAAGGTCTGGTGAGCAGGGGCTTCCTTCTTGTGGAGCTGAAGTCGGTGGCAGCCCGTTCTGGATTTCTTCCTGAGAGTGCTCCCTCCAAGCTCCCTACAAGTGAGGCTTGTAAGGAATGGCCCTCGCTGGCCAGGCTCGTCAGGTGAGGCCTCTTCTCCTGCCAGGTGCAGCCCTCACTTGGGAACAAAGCAGTGGGACAGCAAGGAGGCAGCTCTGGTGGCTCAGTGCCCCTGGCCTGGGTGGCCTGAGACGTCTGAGTGTGAGAAGGTACTCCACCTGTGGAGAGGCTCACCTGCCTTTGGAACCGTGCAGGACTGGCCACGTCTAGGCGGTGCTGGCTGAGCACGCCCTCATGCTCTGGGGGCATTGCTCAGCGGACCGGTGCCTGGACAGGGTTGAGGGGGGCTGCTGCATCCCTGTCTTCAGGGCTGGACGGGGCTTTTGTCAGGGCCGCTGGACCGAGCCGAGGGTCCCGTGCCTCCACACGACAGACAAATGTCACCCGAGGTGACAGTGTCAGCACCGTGGTCACCCAGGGCATCTGGGCGGCTCTGTGGCAGCCCAGGGGCAGCCCTGTTCGCGGAGCCCTGCACTTGCATCCGCTTCTGTCCCCTGCCCCGTCCTGTGCCATGACCCGGGCCTCCTGCCAGCCCATCCCAGACTGGCCGTCCCGCCCTCTCCACACAGGTCGGGCCTCTGCTCATGGCCACTCACATCCTTCAGGAGTTCCCACATGCCTCAGGCACAGTTCACACCTCAGCCTCGCTGCCCCCTGTCTCTTCAGCCCTCTCCACGTGGCTCTCCCGGGGGTAGGGTCTGTTCTCTGCACACTGTCCTTTCCAGGGCTCTGCGTGGGCTGTTTCCTGCACAGATTCTTCTTTTCCTTGCCCTCCTGACCCCTCTTCCCTCAGCCCTCGCCCATCTGGACCCTTCCCCACAGCATGTTGGGGTCAGGTGCTCATGTGTGCTCGGGGCTAGGTGAGTTCACTCACTGCCCCACTCAGAGCTCCACTAGGCGCTAGTGCACCTTTATTGAATGAAGGGCACACGGATGCGCAGAGCCTGAGTGTGGGCAGTGCACCTCTCTCTCTCTCACACACACATACCACGTGTAAGCCCAGCACACTCCTTGGACAGGCTCCCTGAGGAGGTGGTCCCGTTTACTGGGGAGCAGTACTCTGGCCTGAGGCTGCATCGTGGGTGTGGAGGAGCCAGGGGGGACTTCAGCAAGCCCAGTGCCACCATGCAGTTACACTCTGCTCAGTGCTTAGGGCACCCTCAGCCTGGCCACGTGTCCGCTGCCTGTAGTAGGTGTTGGCTCGTGGAGAGAGCGCCAGGGGTCAGAATTACCAGTGTGCACAAATGTGAACACCCCCCCCCCCACCAGGAGCTCGCAGGGCATGTTGGGGGTGAAGCCACCTTCCCCACATTGGCAAGCAGCACACATGCTGTCCTGTCCAAGTCACTGTGCAGTTAAAGGGGTGTGTGGACACCTACGAGGCCGCCGCTTACTCCTGGACTCTTCTGAGGCTGAATGTCAGGCCTTCCTCCCTGTGGCAGTCACCCAAACCTCCCGGCTGTGGCAGTCCTGTGGAGGACGGGCTTTCATGGTGGCCTGCAAGGCCTCAGATTGGTGGCGGGCAGAATGCACATGAGTGGGTCTGTGTGCAGTTGAGGGGGATTGGGGTTTTTGGTGGCAGGCAGCAGAGCCCTGATGGGGTGCGGGTCTTCTCCAGAATGACCACATCAGAAAGACCTTTTTCTGTCCTCCTTCCTTATTTAACAACAGGCTGGTTGGCCCGCCTCTCTCCACACGTGTTCTTTTTGTGCCCTCAGTGTGCCAGTCATGCTCTCCAAGTAATGGAATGTAGCGCTGAGGAAGCAGCATGCACCCCAGCCCCCCAATCTGGCATTTCCTGGGAGCGGGGAGAGCCAGCCACGCACTTCTGTGCAGCTCAGCCCAGCCCGGCATAGACTGGCACTCTGTCCACACTTGTGGGAGGGGCGGGGGGAAGGGTGGTGCCCACCCAGCACCCTCGCTCCCTCCTGGTGTCTACCACATTTACAGACAGAATCACTGTTCTGTTGTGGCCGCCCCACGTCTCCCATCGTGGAAGGAGCAGCGAGCATGCACAGGTACCTGGCCAGGGTCTGGATGCTGCGCCAGGGGACATCTGCATGATGCTGGCTCGGTGTGGCAGTGCACTTGGGGCTCCTGGGCCCTGTTGCTCCAGTCCTGGTGAGGCACTGGGGGCGGAGGCAACCTGCAGGAGCCAGGAGAGGAGCCAGGCTCCTGGCCGAGCACCGGGAGGAGGCAGGGGCAGCACACAACTGTGCTGGCAGGACGCAGGGGTGGGGGGTGGGGGGCTGGCTGCATGTCACAGTGCCTGACCCAGAGCAGGAATCACGGGCACTTAACACCTCCCGGCCTTGGGCCTGCTGCTGCTTTCAGCTGGAGTCAGTTTACTTTAGATGGACAATACACCTTTCCCCTGAGGACCCTGGCCCCAGGCAGGCACCGTGGCCCACGGGTGTCCTTCTGCATCATCCCTCTTGTGGGGCGACATGGTGTTTTAGGGGATGTGGCTCCCTTCCAGGCATGTGCGTGTGTTTAGCATTGCCATCCTGCCTTGTGTGGGTGAGTGAGCACCTGGGCAGCATCCTGGGACAGAGAGAACAGACTGGAGGGGCATGGGAGGGAGGAGGGAGACCCGTCGGCCACTGCCATCCTGCAGCGAGAGCAAGGGGGTCTTCTGCCAGGGCGGCCCGGCCGATGCACTCTGTACATAGACCGGAGGCCCTGCTCGCGGACGGGTGTGGGCGAGAGCGGGACAGTGGAGCACGTGTCTCCTGAGGAGCCAGGAGGGGCCGCACTGGAAGGGCAGGCTGAGTGTACGGAGCCCATCAGCACGGTGGGGCAAGGGGGGTGACGGGAGCCGTCAGGGTCTGCCGGCCGTACCTGGCACACGTTTTCCGCGCATTGAAAGGGTCCAGGCCTGTACGTGTTCCCGTGTGTGCACACAGCCACAGAGCCCTCTCCACAGTCAAGGACGGGAACCTACCCATCAGCCCCTTCCAGGCAACCCCGGCATGCTTCTCCCCTTAATGGATTAGTGACATTTTCCAGCCACTTATGTGAACAAAATCCCCTTAGCGTGAGTTTGCGATTGCCCACATTGTTGTGTGTGTCAGGAGGTCGTTCGTCCGTGTCCTCGGTGGGACTCTGTGGCACAGGCAGGCCTCAGCTGGTCCATCTGTCCACCTGCCGGGGACCGTGAGGGCTCTTTCCCCACGTTGGCTGGTACAGGCGAAGCTGCTCTGAGTACGTGCGCACAGGTCTGTGTACAGACACACGCTTTCTCTTCACTGGAGTGCCGGGGTCGAACGACACGTGTATGTTAAACATTTTAAGAAACTGCTGAGCCATGTTGTGCAGCGACTGCCCCCCGGCCCCAGTGCCAGCTGTGAGTGAGAGCCCCGGAGTCCGCCCCTCGTCAGCCCCAGGTGCGTGCCCGCAGGCCCCGCAGTCATGGCCCTTCAAAGGGAGCAAGGCTGTGGCTCGTGTGGTTTTATGCTGCCTTTCCTCGGGACCTAATGACCTCCAGCGCCTTGTTTGTGCCCGCTCGGCTCTGGTGAGGAGGGTCTACTCAGACTCTTTGCCTGTTTTCTACTGGGTTTGGTCTTCTTGTTGAGTCATACGGGGCATTAAACCTAGATGCACGTCCTTTGTCAAACATGTGCTTTAAGAGGGTGTGCCTCGGCCTGCAGCTTGTCCCCACGCGGCTTGCTGGGCGGGGTGGGCTCACGGGGGGGGGGGGGGCTGCTCCTTGCTTTAGAGTCTTTTCCTAGGTTCCATTTTGGGAAGCCTCTCTTGCCACGTCTTCAGGTTCATTCGTGCTTGCTCTTGCTGTGTTTGGTTGGCTCTTAATCCTACCCAGAAATTCAATTTGGATCTTTTTTTTTTTTAAAAGATTTTATTTATTTATTTGAGAGACAGAACACATGAGAGGGGGGAGGGTCAGAGGGAGAAGCAGACTCCCCGCCGAGGAGGGAGCCCGATGCGGGACTCGATCCCGGGACTCCAGGATCATGACCTGAGCCGAAGGCAGTCACCCAACCAACTGAGCCACCCAGGTGCCCTCAATTTGGATCTTAAAGCAAGTCTTCCCTGTCTCTCCCTAACATGCTCAGTGTTTTCCTGCAGCTTCTGGAGCAGGTGGGGACACAACTGTGCTGACCTTCGCATGTTGTCTTCGTCTTCTGTCACCTGGTCATTTTGGGGTCCTTTTCCATCGATTGCTTGACTCTTAACAATGGGTTGCATTTTCCTCCTTCCTTGAAGGCTTGGCATTCCCGAATAGATGAAAGACCATGTGAGCTCTGCCTTTTTTGGTCTGCATGTTTTTGTACATTTATAGCTATTCTTGAGCTGTGTTGCTTGGACTCCTTTTGGAAACGGTTGCTCGTCTTCAGTTCTTGTCTGTGTTCTTTGTTTGCTGGGGTTATGGTGCTATTTCACGTAGAGCTAATGCTTCTCACTGCTAGCAGATGCACACCTTCTTGAGTATTACACCTGACACCATGGGCCAAGTTTTTCCACTCTGACCGGTGGCGAAGGGACTCCTTCCAGCCCCCACGTGAGCCTCAAGGACTGGCCCTCCACCCCTCCCAGGTGGCTCATACCACCCCTCAGTAGTTCCCTTGCAAACACAGCCCAGCCAGTGCTCGGCCAAGGACCCCCCTGGGGCCCTGAGCACATCTCTCCTCTTGGGTGCCCTGCCCCTCAACCTCTGGCTGCTCTGGCCTCCCCAGCCTCCTGGTGGAGACTGGTCAACTCAGGGTTCCACTGGGCTTCTCCCTGTGGTGCAGACTTACCTTGTCAGCTTCCATCCCCAGGGTCACTGTGCTCTATTGTCTGGTGTCTAGGGTCTTGAAAGCCGTCACACATTTTATCCAGTGTCCTGTTGTTTCAAGCAGGAGGTAAAGTCTGGTCCCTGTTACTGCACCTTGACCAGGGTGGATGCCCCGATTGGAAGTTCTGTTTTGAGGACCTTCTGGTTTGAAAGGTATGCACACTTAGCAAAACCGAGTGAGGTTTGAAATTGCTTTTATTTCCCCATTCTTGCTTTCTTCAGTGTGTGAAAGCAGTGGGCCCTTTGGTGGCAGAGAAAGGCAGCCCTTGGCATGGGAAAGCCCTGTTTCTGTTCGCTCCTTTGGTGTGATGTGTGTGTTTGGGGGTGGGGTGCACACTGGCTGCCCTGCGGTCCCACTGAGCTTCCAGCCATGTCCCCCGGCCACCCGGTGATCACAGTGCCAGGCCTGGCGGGACCACCAGCTTCCCACCCTGCCACAGCACAGGGCCACCAATGGAGCACCTGCACGAGTCAGGACTACTGGGTTTCCAGAAGCTCCTGGAGCACACGTGCGGAGCAAGACTTGACCTGTGACCCACGCAGGTTAGAGGGACAACTCCAGAGGGTGCTCGTCTCCCTCCCGTGCCTTCTCTGGAGGAATGGAAGTCCCCACCCAGGCCAAGCAGAGGTGGGCCTGGGTGTGAGGAGACAGGACGGGGTCTCGGCAGCAGAGACCTGCCTCCCTCCATGCCTCCCTCCCGCCCGCTGGGCAGTTCTGGGGAAGTCAGGACAATCACCACTAGTTGTTCTTAGACTTTGCTTTAAAAAGTACGCGTTTGCCCCACAAAGGGCCCCCTTCCATTTGTTGTGAAAGCCACTGGTGCCACTGGCCAAATGCAGACCATGCCTGGAGGGGCCCAGGGAGCACCGTCACCCCTGCCACGTGCCTCTGTGCCCCAGGTCCCCCTGGAAGGCCCCATGTGCAGAGCCAGAAGCCCTTGCTGTCCGTGGAGATGCAAGGAGGAAGACATGCTTTCTGTCACTGTGGACGGGAGTGTGGCGCCCCTGACCTGGCAGAGCGCTGCCTCTGTTGGTTATCCAGGGATGTCGCTATGGACCTGATTTCTCGCACACAGTTCACACTCACATGGGCTCTGTTGTACCGTGTGTGACATCCTAATGCACTGCGGCCTGGGGCTTGACCGGGAGTGACCACACCTTTGCCGTGCTAGCTGTTCCAAGGCAGCCCCTGCGCACTGAGGGAGGGTGCTGCCAAGGACTCCGTGAGCCCGGGTGTTCACGAGCAAGCCTGTCTCTTGGCTGGAGGCTGGATTGATGTCCAGATTTTAAATGAGGAGTGTGTAGTTAAGGGTGAGGTTTCAGTGGGCACGTGGGCCCTAAGCTCTGTTTCCTCATTCACACCCAGTAAGACCCTAATCTTCCTGTTCTCTTCCCTTCACCCCATCACCTGAGCTACTCTGAAGCAAATTCTGGACGCTGTGACAGGACAGGACTGCTTTTCCTTAAACAGAGAGCATTTTGTTATATCAAAGCCGCAGTCCTTATAACAACGTCACATAATCCAGTCAGTGTTCATGGATTCAAGGAAAGTCCATATGTTGCAGTTTGATGACAGGTTTTATAATTCTTTTTTAGCTTTGTATTTTGAAATGATTATAAACTCACAAGAAATTGCAGAAACAGCCCGGAGAATCCAGTGTCCCATTCAGCCAGCCCCTGAGTGGTGACACTGCACACAACTGCAGTATAAGAGGGTGACGTTGGCACAGCACTGTTGACTAGGTTGCAGACTTGACTCAGCGAGTCGCTCAGTCCACAGGCTCTGCGCGGTCTCTTTTCTCCCTGTGGGCCCATTGAGGAGACCCAGCAGCTTTGCCTGTGCTGCTTCCCAGCCATTCCTCTGGGAGAGTTTAGCACATTCCTCCGTGTGTCCTGTAAGTTGTCAGCTATCCCGAGACACTAGTTGGATGGAGTTCTTCTCTGGGGGCAGGACTCCTCGGCAGGGGTGGTGTCTCTCCAGTCGGAGGCTTGTACTCTCGGGCTGTCTGTGACTTGCTTGCGGACTCTAGACCACTGCCCAGAATCACTCCTTTGTTAGTCATTACAAAGGCCACATCGCGGCCTCTCTTCCCCGTTGGTCAGATGGAATACTTGCATAAAGAAAACCTTCCCCTCTTCAACTAACCGGGCTCCTTGAGGAGGGGGACAAGTGCTCACTCTGTCCTTTCATCGACTGTCCTTCCAAATAGGCTTTGGTTCTTTGCCATCCTCCAAAGGTAAACAACGAAGTGTTTTTGTGAAAAATACCATTAGACAAAGGTTTGAACAACTCTGTTTCAAGGTTGGGTGTTGTCCTTCCCTATATCCTTAGGTTGCCCCACCCTTGGCCATGGAATGTCTTCAGGCTAGTTCTGAGTCATGGTGACAGTGACCCTCCTGGCATCAGACGCTGTTGAAGTCCTTTCCCCTGACAGCAGGGTACACACCTGGAATCCGTGTTCGGGAACCCGCCTGGCTGCCACAGGGGCAGCGACGTGTAGAGGCCACAGTCTGGACATCAGGTGTGTTCTCCGCTTCTGAGCTGGTTATGTTTTCTTGGCCTTCTCAGTGGACAGAGGTAGAAAAGGTGTGAGTGTAGAGGACCCATGAGTTCTTCTGGGTCCTTCAAATCCAGGTTCAGGACCTCCCCTTCATCTGCATCTCGACACTGCAAAGCCCGTTCTCAGCCATACCACCCCCCTGTGCCCATTCCACGCCAGCCATACCCACAAGAGGAGCACAGAAAGCAGAAACCCCGCGAATGGGAGCCTGGGCAGGGTGGACCCTCCCGCACACGCGGCGGGAATGGAAGCCGGTGCAGCAGACGTGGAAAACGGCGTGGCGGTTCCTCAAACAACTGAAAATGGAATGACCATGAGTTCCAGCGATTCCTCTTCTAGGTATTGACCCAGAGAGCCAAAAGCAGGGACGCAAGTGGAGGCTTGCACACCCACATTCACAGCCGCTGACGTGGGGAAGCAGCCCAAGCGTCGTCGACGGACAAGCAGATAAACGTGATCCATCCACACACCGGACCGTCACTCAGCCTGAACACGGAGGGACACGCTGACTCCTGCCACAGTGTGGGTGGACCTGGGGGACGTGATGCTGAGTGAGACAGGCCAGACACAGAGGGACAAATACTGCAGGATTGCCCCCACATGAGGTCCTTAGAGTCTCCAGATTCACAGGGAACAAGAGAGTGGACGGTGGGTGCCGGGGGAGGGATGGGGGTCAGTGTCTCGGGGACAGAGAGTGGACGATGGGCGCAGGGGGAGGGAAGGGGGTCAGTGACTCAGGGACAGAGAGTGGACGGTGGGCGCAGGGGGAGGGAAGGGGATCAGTGTCTCAGGGGGGCAGAGAGTGGACGGTGGGTGCCGGGGAGGGATGGGGGTCGGTGACTCGGGGACAGAGAGTGGACGGTGGGCGCGGGGGGAGGGAAGGGGGTTGGCGACTCGGGGACAGAGAGTGGATGGTGGGTGTGGGGGGAGGGAAGGGGGTCAGTGTCTCGGGGACAGAGAGTGGATGGTGGGCGCGGCGGGGAGGGAAGGGGGTCGGCGACTCGGGGGCAGAGTGGACGGTGGGTGCCGGGGGGGGATGGGGGTCGGTGACTCGGGGGCAGAGAGTGGACGGTGGGCGCAGGGGGAGGGAAGGGGTCGGTGACTCGGGGGGACGGAGAGTGGACGGTGGGCGCCGGGGGGAGGGATGGGGGTCGGTATTTCATGAGGACAAAGTTTCCGTTTGGGAAGATGGGAAGTTCTGGAGACCGTTGGTGAGGACAGCTGCTGAACATTGTGAATGTGCATAATGCCCCTGAACTGTGCACTTAGAGACGGTGAAGACGGTACATTTATGTGTATTTTGCCACAATAAAAAGATTGTTTAGAAATGTTGATCTTTTAAATAAATTCAAAATGGATGAAAGATCTAAATGTGAGACTGAACCATCAAAGTCCTAGAGGAGAACATAGGCAGCAGCCTCTGTGACCTCATCGCTAGCAACTTCTTACTAGACATGTCACTGGAGGCAAGGAAAATAAAAGCAAAAATGAACTATTGAGACATCAAGATAAAAGCTTCTGCACAGCGAAGGAAACAGTCAGCAGAGCTAAAAGGCAGCCTACGGATGGGAGAAGATATTTGCAAATGACCTACAGGATAAAGGATTAATATCTAAAATCTATAAAGAACTTACCAAACTCAACACCCAAAAAGCAAATAATCCAGTTAAGAAACTGGCAGAAGACCTGAGTAGATACTTTTCCAGAGAAGACATCCAGATGGCCAATAGACACCCGAAAGGATGCTCAGCTTCCCTCATCATCAGGGAAGTACAAATCAAAACCACACTGAGATACCACCTCACACCCGTCAGAATGGCTAAAATGAACAACACAAACAACGTGTGTTGGCGAGGATGCAGAGAATGGGGACCCCTCCTACGTGTTGGTGGGAATGCAGGCTGGTGCAGCCACTCCGGAAAACAGTGTGGAGGTTCCTCAGGATGTTAAGAATAGAGCTACCCTGTGACCCAGCAGTTGCACCATTAGGGTACAAAAATAAAGCTTTGAGGGGGCTCATGCACCCCAGTGTTCATAGCATTATCAACAACAGGTGAACTGTGGAAACAGTCCAAGTCTCTGTCCACTGATGAATGGAGAAGGGAGATGTAGTGTGTATGTATGATATGTAATATTTATATAATACATATATATTTACATGAAATGTTACTCAGCCATCAAAAAGAATGAAATCTTGCCATTTGCAATGACTTGGATGGAACTAGAGAGGTTTTATTTTTTTTAGACTGTATTTAGTTATTCAGTTATTTGAGAGAGAAAGCATGCACCCCTGGGCGAGAGGAGGAGCAGAGCGAGAGGGACGGGCGGCCTCTGAGTTGAACACAGAGCCCGAATCGGAGCTCCCAGGGCATTATGCTAAGTGAAATACATCAGTCAGAGAAAGACAGTGATCACATGATCTCACTCATATGTGGAGTGTAAGAAACAAAACAGATGAGCATAGGGGAAGGAAAAGAGAAAGAGACGGAAGCCGACCATAGGAGACTCTTAATGATAGAGAACAGGCGGAGGGTGGATGGAGGGAGGTGGGGGATGGGCTGAGTGGGGGATGGGAATTAGGGCACCCGTTGTGATGAGCCCTGGGTGCTGTGTGTAAGTGATGCATCCCTGAATTCCACTCCAGAAACCAACATTGCGCTGTATGCTAACTAACTAGAATTTAAATAAAATTTTGGAAGAAAAAAATAAATTAAAATTTTTTTAAATGTTGATATTTTTCTGCAGTTACCTTTGTAAAGCCCCCAGTCCCATTGTCTTCATGTGAGAAATGTTAAATTAGCCCAAAACTTCTTCCTGCTCCCCTTCCTCCTACACCTGATTTGGAGTGCTGTTACTCCTCTCCTGTTGTTGGTTCGGTGTTCTCACGTGGTCGTCCCACGGATGTCCTTAGCACTTTGGTTGTGTCAGAACCACCTGGAGAGCTTGTTCACCCACATGCCAGCTTCACTGCAGAGTGTCCGGGCTGGTGGGGCCGGGAGGACCTGAGAACTGGCGTTTCGGGCAGGCTCCCAGATGCTGCTGCTGCTGCTAGTCTGGGAGCAGCTTGAGAAGCCGTGATGGAAGTGCAGAGAGGCCTGGTGGGCACCACGGGGCCCGAGCTCCTTGTCTGCACCTGCATACAGGCTTGTTCACCTCTGCAGGATCAATGTGTGCGGCCGGGTGATTCATGGGGCGGGGGGCGCTGCCCTGGCCTTGGCCCACGTCTCCAGATATTACCCAGTGTTCCCGGGGTAGTATCACCCCCAGCTGAGAACTTCGACTTGAAAGACACTTTGGATAGATGCGGAGTCTTCAGCTCACCTTTCCTTTCCTTGTGCCTCTTGGACCCCACTCAGCTGTCTGAGCTCAGGCCACCAGAATGGAACACTACCGATGGGTAACATAGACAGCACCCCTTTAGTCTCACGGTTCTGGAGTTGGACTTCAGGGTCCTGGCTGATTTGGGTGTGTTGGGGGCGTGGGGGGTGGAGATCCCTTTCTCTCCTTTTAAGGTCACCATTCCCATCGTGGGGCCCACCTTCATGACGTCATTCACCCCTAATCACCGTCCAGAGGCTACAGGTCCAGACACCACCTCACTGGCAGGACCTAAATGTAGGAATTGGGGGGTGAGAGACACACACGCATTCTGTCTGTAACAACAGCCTTCTGACAGAAAGCATCACTGGGAGTCTGATGAAAATACAGCTTCCCTGGCAAGCTAGTGGTTTTCTGGAAGGATTTTTCAGTGTCCCAAGTGCACTGATGGATGGTGAGTCCTCCGTGGGCAGCTGTGCTTTTGATGGGGGCCTGTTCACTGTGCAGTGTCGAGTCTTCTTTCACTAAAATGCTTTATCTTCCTTTATAAAAACTTTCAGTCTTTTAAAATTGGTGTATAATTTACAGACAGTATAATGCACAGACCTCAGGTGTACAGTTGGCTGAGTCTTGACGGATGTGAACACCCTGTGCTTTACACCCCCAAGCCCAGAGAATTCTGTCCTCACTGTTTCCCTGCTGCTCCCCTCCCGAGGGGCAACCACCATTCTGATTTCTTTTTGTCGAAGATCAACCTCACCTTTCTAGAACTTCATATAAATGGAACTGTATGGACCTACAATTTTCTTTCTGGCATTTTTTTTCTCAGCATGATGTCTGTGCGGTTGAGCACATGATGCGTCTTATCAGTGATGTTAGGCATTTGATTGCTGAGTAGTATTCGTTGTATGAATAGACCATAATCAGCCTGTTCTTCTGTTGATGGATTTTGGGGTTGTTTGCAGTGTTTGGCTATTGTAGTAATGCTGCTGGGAGCATTCTTGTGTGCCTTTATGAGGACGTGGGTTTCGTTTCTCTTGGGTAAATACTTAGGCACTGACTTGCTGGTTCATAGCATAGATGACACGTTTCACTTTATGACAGACTACTTCCAACTCTTTTCTCAAGTAGTTGTGCTGTTGTCTACTCTCACCAGCAGTGTGTCAGAGTTTTGGTTGTTTTGCCTTCTTACCCACACTTGGGTTCTTAGTGTGTTTAATTTTAGCCAGCCTAATGGAATCTCATCAGGGATGGATCTAATCTGCATTTCTGTACCGACCAGTGATGCTGAGAAGTTTCTCTTGTGTTTATCTGCTATTCCAATAGCTTCCTTGGTAAAGTGTGCTGGTCTTTTGCCCCATGGGGCTTGAACTCACCAGCCCGAGATCAAGACCCTGAGCTGAGATCAAGAGTCAGGCACTTAACCGACTGAGCCACCTAGGTGCCCCTTAACTTTAGACTTTTTTTGTGGCTGCCCTTTTCCAGTTGAGAATGTCCCCTTCTGTTACTTTTTTGCTGGGCGCGTATATGAACATTTTGCCATGTACTGTTTCTATGTCTAATTGAGATGATCATCTTTTCTTCCTTTAGTCTGTTAATATGGTGAATTATATTGACTGGTTTTTAAATGTTAGCTAAGCTTAGATTCCAGGGGGGCGCCTGGGTGGCTCAGTTGTTAAGCGTCTGCCTTCGGCTCAGGTCATGATCCCGGGGTCCTGGGTTCGAGTCCCATATCGGGCTCCCTGCTCAGCGGGAGGCCTGCTTCTCCCTCTCCCACTCCCCCTGCTTGTGTTCCCTCTCTCGCTGTGTCTCTCTCTGTCAAATAAATAAAATCTTTAAAAAAAAAAAAAAAAAACTTAGATTCCAGGGACAGACCTCTCTTGGTTATGATCTGCTACTCCTTTTATATATTGCTGGATTTGTTTTGTTAATATTTTCTTAGGGAGTTTTACATCTGTGTTCATGGATGATATTCTGTAATTTATCTTATCCTGTGATGTTCTTATTTGGCCTCATTAAATTACCTGGGTGGTGTTTCCTCATCTATTTTCTGGGAAAGTTTTTGTAAGAATGGTATTCTTTCTTTTTTTCTTTTTTTTTTGAGAGAGAGAGAGAGAGAAAGAGTGCCCAGGTGGTGGGGGAGAGGGAGAGGGAGGGCAAACCCTCAAGCACACTCTCAGCTGAGTGAAGAGCCCGAAGCAGGGCTTGATTCCATGACCCTGAGATCATGCCATGAGCTGAAACAAGACTCAGACGCTCAACCAGCTGAGCCACCCAGGCGCCCCTGGTATTATTTCATCTGCGTATTTGGTAGAATTCACTCATAAAGCCACCTGCTTTTGGCGTTTCCTTGTAGAAAGGTTTTTAATTATAAATTCAAATTTTCTATTTGTTCTTGTGTCCGTTTTGGTAACTTATATTTGTAAAAGAACTTGTCTGTCTCATTATTGTCAGCATTCAGTGGTTTACTGCCTGTCAATCCTTGAATCATCCAGTGTATTTATTCTTGTGGCTCTAAAGTCTTTGTTACTTGCAGCATCTTTGTTGTGTCTGGGTCTGTTTCTGTTGACTCTTATTTTTCCTGGTTGTGGGTAACATTTTTTGCTCCTTCACATACGTGTGTGCATGTGTGTGCCCGCGTTAGACATTGTGATGGCAAGTGTTATTAAAGCTCTGGTTTTCGTTGTCCTTCCTTAAAGAGTGCTGTGGTTATTCCAGTATGCAGTTCGTTTGCTGTTGGTTCAGCAGGACCCTTTGAGGCTTGGTGAGGCCTGATGAGGGCAGGTCTAGAGAAACCTTCCTCTGGGGCTGCTGTAGCCCTGTTCTGGCGTGGCTTTCAGTGGAGGTCCTGTGGAGCCTCGGTGGAGTGCCCTCTCTCTCTCTAGTCTGGGAGTGGCTGTGCCTGTCTTCTGCCTGACAGTCTTGACAACACCCCTTGAGCTTACAGCTCTCCCCATAGCTGCTCTTTGCCAGGCCTTCGGAGGGGCCCTGCATGCCCCCATCTGAGTAGCTGGCCAGAGGCTTAACTGGCTCTGTCCTTTCTGGCATCCCTTCTCTGGGCAGCCCAACTCGTCTGGTTCACTGCACATTACAGCTTCAATCCTTGCCTCCATCTGAGGCTGCGGGACCTGCATGGGCTTCGCCTTCCTGCACCCCAGCCTCCAGCAGGCAGTGGATTGCTGCTCACCCTTGGGTTCCCTGCTCTTGGGCACTGTCCTGAACCACCAGCATGTTGTCCAGCATCTGAAACCCATTGCTTTGTGTATTTCACCCAGTTAGTAGCTGCTGGTGGTGGAGGTCAGCCCAGGACCTGTCACCCTGTCATCATGCAAGTGAATGTCTCTTCGTTCCTTTTTTATCTAAAAAATTGCTCCTTTCCATCCTGTGTTTCCTGCCATGTTGGCTTTGTGTTCCTTCTGATTTAGCCTGCATTTCAGGGGCTCTCATTTCTGGTTCTTCTTTTGAGTTCTTTTGCCTCTCTCTTCAAATCTTTAAGTCACTTAATTTCTGAGATTGCCTAATTTGTTGGGCTATAGTTTTCATCTGTCTTGTGCATGTGTCTTTCTGGGGTGTTTTTGTTCTCAGTGGGGGGCTTATTCTGTCTTGTTCCCTTCTGTTTCGTTGGACTCAGCCACGATGCTTTTCTCACTTGCTTTTTTTTTTTTTAATATTTTACTCATTTATTTGACAGAGAGAGAGACAGCGAGAGAGGGAACACAAGCAGGGGGAGTGGGAGAGGGAGAAGCAGGCTCCCCGCTGAGCAGGGAGCCTGATGCGGGACTCGATCCCAGGACCCTGGGATCATGACCTGAGCCGGAGGCAGACGCTTAACGACTGAGCCACCCGGGCGCCCCTTCCCATTTGCTTTTAAGCGAAGCTTGCGCTTGCCTGCACCATTAATAAGGGTACTGGGCCCGTTTGCTTTGCTGCCTTCACAGTGTTGGAGCTCCCCTGCCGTGGTTTTGACTAAGTGATTCAGACCCTGGTGGCTCCTCAGAGGTGTCTCCCGATTGGAGGGGGAGAGGTTATAGACAAGCCAGGGGAGGAGGCTGGACTGATCCACAGGTGACAGATCTGTCGGGGCATTGGGATGAACACATGCACAGGGTTATGCAGATGCAGATGTGCACAGAGATGAGGATTTAGGTGTATAGGTGAGCGCACACACGTCTCCCTTCTCTGTCAGCGGAGAGGACCGAGGATAGTACCACCCAGCAGCCAAGTGTCAGGTTTTCATCTCCAGTAGAAGGGACCAGGGCTTCCTGGAGAAACAGCTGGTTCTGACGCCAGGGCAGGCAGTGGAACAAGGTGAGCCCAGAGCGACCTTCTAGTGCTCTGCTGCAGCCGCTGCAGGCTGGTCCTCCCCTCCCGGGGACCCCGCATCTCACCTGCCAGGGGCTGTGTGGTCATCCCATTAGCGCCTCTCCCCTGGGCAGCAGCACAGGAGTCATGCTGACTCCCAGGGGGGCCCCGGAGACACTGTCCTGCCAGGACAGAAGGGGCCTGTTTTGTCCTGCCTCCCAGGTGGCCAGAGCTCTGTTGCGGGTGTCCTCAGCTGTGCCAGGCAGAGGTTGCCTTTCGCCGTTGCACATTGATCTGTCCTTTCGGTGGCTTTGGGGTGGTCCCTGCAGAGTTGGGTTGAACTTGGACAGATGAGAAGGTCAGCAGGGCCCTTTGTGGGATGTGGCCTTTCGGGGGTAGAAGGCAGAGCTGATCCTGGGCATGTGGGTACAGGGGCCTGGCAGACCTCTGGCTGTGCTCTGTGCTGGGTGGGGCTTCGCAAGGAGCGTGGGGATGGGCTGTCACTGTCTCTGTGGTCAGAACTGAAACCAGGGCTGAGCAGAGCACCATCCTCTTGGAGATGTTTGGTTTTTCAGTACTTCATGGCCTCCTTTGTCTACAACAGCTGCGAAGAAGGCCTTGGGCACTCAGCTTCTTGTACCCCCACAGGAAGGCGTTGTGGGGCTGCCCTCCAAGAGCAGCCTTTGCCCAGTTCCAGCCCAGTGCCTGCTTGGGACGCCCTGGGAGCCAGCCAGCCTTACCTCTCCACGGCTGTACCAGTGTAGGTGCGCCTCAAGCCCATGTCCGTGCTCTGCAGGTGCGTGGCCAGCCTGTCTGCAGCCCAGCTAGCCTCCACCCCACCCCGCCGCCGGTTTCTTGTCTCAGCTAGGCTGGGGTCAGGCAAGGGGTGTGTGTTGCCCGCCCCCGCCCCGAGCTCCTGGGGCAGAGCTGCTTCCTGCTCTGTGGTACCACCCTGGGGCCTTGCCAATCGGTCCTTCCCAAGGGTGGTGTCCATCTCCTCGGCAGTGGCCTTAACCCCACACAGCGCCCACAAGGCGCCACTTTGAAAAGGTGATTGAGACACTCCCTCATGTACCCAGACTTGGCCAGCCTTCGCCTGTAAAGGAGCAGCTGTTTGTCTCTGCCAGGCCGGAGCCCTTCTTTCTCCCCCTGCTGCCCTCATTGGCTGGTCTCCTGGAGGGAAGGAGAGAGGGAGGGGAGGAAGGAGGGAGCGGCTATCTGGTGCCCTGGTTCCCACTTTCCCGCCCCATCTCTGCACTGCCCCACCATGCTTGGAGATCACAGCAGTCTCCCCACAGACCGAGCTCTGCTCAGCCAGCCCCCCAAAACTGGACTCAGCTGCAAAATGGTGCTCCAGGCAGTCGGCAAAGTGCTCAGGTGAACTGGGCAGGGGGTGGTGGGGGTGGTCTGACTGTCCCTAGTTCCTACCCCAGGTCAGCCTGGGGAGGAGTGGCTGTAATTGCCGCTCCTCCCAGCTAAGGTCCCAGTGGTGTACAGCCGCTGGGGGTGGGGGGGCTGGATCTGGCCAGGAACTTCGTTTGGAGCCAGCTTTTCCCTAAATGCCTGCACTTCTGTTGCTTGTGGGAGGGAGCTCATGCTCCTTGAGGGAGTGCAGCCCTGGAGGATCTGGATGAGAACAGGGGGCCCACAGGGGACCCGTCTCCCTCTTTGTGGTTAACCACTTTTGTGACCAGGGCAGTCCTGCCTTGCCCTCTCCCAAGCCTGCCAGAGCGGCAGGGTGATTGTCCCATTGTCCCCAGGTGGGATGACCAGAACCTATCCAGGAGTAGCCTTGTCCAGAGACTTGACATGGGCCACAGCTGTCTGCTCTAGGGACTGGGGGCTGCCAGAAAAGCCATTTCCGACCACTTTTTAAATTTCTTTTTTGACCTGCAGAGGGGTCTATAGGAACTCACTCCAGTCCCGGTTCTATGTCTGTATTAATAGAAGCCTGCTTCAGGCTCTGGGTAGAGCGAGTGCAGCCTGCTGGTGGGAGGGTGTGGGGGCGGCGGTCTGCAGCAGCAGGCTGACCTGACCCTCAAAGATGGGCAGGCCTGTTCTGGTGCAGTGGGGCTCCGAGGGGCGCCGGACACCTGTGCTCGCAGGAGTCAGGAGCACAGCCAGAGCCTGAGCCCAGAATGGGTCACACTGTAGACTCACATCTGTCTTCCTTCAGTAAACATCTTGCATTTGCCTGAGACTTCAGTGGGTCATTTTTAAAATTGAAAGTGAATGTCTCTTGCTTTTCCAATTATGTCTTTAATTGTAACCAAAGTAAGCAGGCCTCTTGGTGTGACGGTCTGAGGGGAAGCCAGGCCCAGCTGGTGGTTCGTGTGGAGTGACCGAGGCAGTTCTAGAGTCTGTGTGTGTCTGTGCCTCTGACTGTCTGTGGGCACCTCTGGCTTCTGCCTGTCTCTTCCATGGGCTCCTTCCCCACAGCCGGTCACCTGTGTGCCACACGGGAGGACTCACAGTGAATTCTAAGTAGAAACCAGAGATCCCACCTGTTAGCTGGCCAAAGCTGTCCTTTCGTAATGTTAGGGTGTGAGATTTAGAACCGCTGGCAAGGTGTGGGTGCTCTCCTCCAGGTCTTTGGTTCAAATCAGGAACGGTGACCATCACTGGCAACGTGTAGGGAACCGTGGGTGCGTGTACTATGGGTGCGGGCACGCCTGTGCGTGTGTGCGTGGTGGGAGAGAGCCGAAAGCTGAAGCGGGTTCTGCAGAAGACAGAGGCAAGACTGACCCGGCCGAGCACCAGCGTGCCGCTGTGGGAGACTAGAGGCCCAGGCCCTTCTTACTGGGGGAATCTGAGAGGACTTCCCGACAGAGGTGACTTTTCAGCCCAGCATCAGAGGAAGAGCACTTACTTCACCAATGGAGAAGTGAAAGTAAAATTTGAACTCTGAGCATAGTTGGCCACATTGTGGCTCCAGTTGTGGGTCAGACAGCACGCAACAGCGCCTGACACGTGTGGACGTTGGGTCCATGGTGTCTGCCTACTTTTCTCAGTCTGCCTTGGCTTTTTCCGTCTTGGTGGGTCTCATTTTGTAGGGGACACAAAGGCTTATGAAAGCATGCATTGTTTGGGGGTGCTGACCTCCAGGCAGTTAAACCAAGAAGAGAAATGACCTGCTCGTCCCTTTCCACAGCATCCGGCTGGCCGTAGCCCGTGGGGCTTTGATGGGGGTCCCGTGGGGGGGTTTCCTAGCTTCTGGTTTCCAAGGCTGTGCAACAGGAGGGAGTACAGTGACACCGGGGTGTGCTAGGAGTGGCAAGAACGTGATGCAGGCAGGGCACCTCCACGTGTCAGAGGTGGTTTTCAGGCCCCGCTCCAGGCCCGCTGCATCAGAAACTTGGGGGTCGGGAGTGGTGCCAAGCCCTGGTGTTTTCACTCGGCCCGGGGTTGAGGGAGCTGTCTGGCCCTGGTGGTGGGCCCAAGTGTGCCCTGACCGCCCAGGTGACAGGGCTGTCAGTGAAATCCCTGCGGAGCCTGTGCCCTCATCAGTGTCCTAGGAAGGAGGTCAGGAGGAGCCTGGACTTTGGGCCCTGCTGCCCCCTGGGGAGTAGGTGGGTCCTGTGCACACGGGACCCACAGGCCGCTCTTGCTGCACCCAGCATGCCACCCCATATAGTTGCGCTTGTCAAGCCTGGGCCTGGGAGCTCCCTCCTGCGTTAGCCTGGTGTGGGGAGCAGTGGGCTGCACCCAGGAGGGTGGGCACCCTCGTGCTTTCTGAGTCCTCAGATGCCCTCTCCATGGGCCCCTCCTTTCCCAGACCACCACCAGCACAGGCTCTGTTTCCGTGGGAGCACTTTCTGTGGGGCCTCTGCGTGCCATGGGTCCACTGTTCACGCATCCATGCTTCCTCATAACGCTGCTCCCCCACCCCTGGATCTTTGGTTTCCATCCCATGAGGCTGCCTCCGCCACTGCCCACCTCCTCCAGGGTCAGCGTCTCCACACTTCCCTTGACTTCCTACATCTGCCCTGCCTCATTCCTGGCCAGAACCTCAGCTGTCCTGGGATGCTAGCATCCAGTGAGCACCGCAGGGGCCAGATTGGGGGACAGAAGGCTGAGCAGGACTCTGAGGAAGGGGGGGGTCTCCATCTATCCTGCAGTTTCTTCTCCTGGTTCAGTGTGCCCCCCGCTGGGCGCAGCTGGCCCTGCTCTGTGCCTGGGGACCACCAGGCCCTTGCCTCAGCATGACTGAGGCCTTGAGGAGGCATCCGTGTTCTAAACCTGACAGTTACTGATTGCTCCTTGACAGCCCCACATCTGCCTGTGGGGGCCAGCTCTTGGTGGGGAGCGTCAGCACGGGGCACCCAAGTGTTTCCAGGCGTTCCTGGGCAGGTGCATCCCTCACAGTGTATCTGCCTCCCTAGGGGAGACCCCTCTCCTGTGGCTGTCAGGCAGGTGTCACTCCCGCACCCTTGTGTCCCCTTGCTCGGCGTGGATGGGTTGCATGTTGGTGCCGGCTCACACTGAGCAACTTGAGGGGCCTTCTTGGTGGGACTGGTGGTGTGACATTGGACAGAAAGTGTGTCAGGCCAAGCATGTGTGGGGTCTGGGGACTCCTGCGGAGGTGGTAAAGGCGTCAGGAGCAGGGGAGGGTGAGGAGACAGTAGGAAGATGTTCTTGGTGGAGCCTGGGCCCCTCCCAAATGGGTGGTCCAGCCTTGGAGCCCACCCGTTCGACCAGGAGAGCATGTAGGGTTCTGTTGGAGGTTCTCTGCATGTGCCTGTAGCCATACCCCCCGCCCCCCGCAAGGTGCCAGTAGGCCCTGTGGCAGGCCACAGCCTTGTGTCCACCCTCTGGTCCGTTCAGTGCAGCTCCATGCCAGGGACTCCACCTTTTGCTGCCGCTGTGGGGGTCCCAGCAAGCAGTGTGGGGGGAGAGCCAGAGAGAAGGAGCCCAGGCGTGTGGCCCCCGGGCAGCCCTCTGGGCCTTGGCTGGACAGAACCTGCTCCAGAGCTCAGTGCCTGTGGGGTGGGGGTGCACGGTCTTGTGCTCACGCGTGTGGCCACAGGGACGGTGTTACATAGCCTGTTCCACCTGGAAGCCACAGGGCGTTTTCTGAAAGCTCGGGTTTGTTGCTGCCAGTGGCAGAGGAGCGGGGCTGGGCCAGGGCCATATCTGCCACCCAGAGGAGCCAAGTGGCTTGGCAGTGGCCCGGACAGAACTTGGGGTGGAAGGGACCCGTGTGGCTGGGCTTGTGCGACCACTTCCACACAAGGGCCCTGGCTTGTACCTTGTCCTGCTGCCTTTGGGTCAGTGCCCATCATTGCTGCCTGCCTGTGGGACTGAAGGAAAGAGGAGCCCATGACCAGACTCCATAGACGTCTGCTCTGGCTGGCCTGGCACAGGGGTCATCCCAAATTACACGGCAGTCCAGGAGTCCCAGGCCGGCTCTGGATGATGGGGACAGGGGAGCTCAGGGGAACCAGCTTGGAGAAGTCGAGCTTGGCGGGCCTGGTGTGCACCTGCCTGTTGGGCCTGTTTGTTGCAGGAGAACAGGTGCGGACAGCAGCAGGGGAGAAGGGTGAAGAGGCTGAGGCCTTCTGACCACATACACATCACAGCCCACGTCTTCCCATGGCTGCCTGCCTGGCCCTTGGAGAGAGTCGGCCCAAAGGGGCTCCCTGTCTCCCCTGGAGATGGACTTGCCAGCACGAGGGTGGCATCCCCAAGTGGGCCTGTGTGTCACCCTGGGCACGTCTTGCACCAGGCCGGTTCCTGCTGCTGCTCCACTAACCGCTGCCCCTGGGCTGGTTCTGATGTGTGGTCCTCGTCACTTTGTGACATGGCTCCTGGACAACAGGCCCCCACGGGCCCCATCCCTACACGTGTGGTCATAGGATCCTCTAGACCCCGAAGCTGAGGCCCAGCATGTGTGGCCAGCTCGGGGGTGGTCCTAGCCAGGTGTGAGTCAAGGTGAGGCAGGGGCGGGGGTCAGACTGGGCCTGGATGCAGAGTGGAGAACCTTCCCAGCAGATGGACACTTGGTGGGGGGTGAGCAGAGCAGAACCGGCTCAGGCTGAACGTGCGTCCCGTGGGCTGGCCCCTCATGCCTGGGGCTGTAGGCACAGGACATCTTCTAGGCAACTTCAGGCTTTCTGACAGGTCGGCGTGTGACTCAGTAGCAGAGACCAGGGTCAGGAGAAGGGCGAGGGGCAGGGAGCAAAACGGCCTGCCCACCCATTTCCTGGTGGAGCGTCTGAGTGCATCAGCAGAGCCCCTGGGCTCCCTGATCCCTCCCATGCTCTGGGGAAGGGTGGGAGCCTCGCTGTCTTGGGCCAGGGGACCACAGGGCCCTGAGAAGCGTGTGTCCACACTTGTCCCCAGTGAACAGCCTCCTCCCCCCCACCCCCAGCCAAGGGGACCCCTGAAGTGCTCGCTGCGGTTGTGTATCTAACAGAGATCAAGAGAGACAGAGACATCCACGCCCTTGCTCCGGGTCAGGGGGTCTGTCCCACCCTGTCCCCAGGACACTGTGGCCCTGCGTGGCCTTGGCCACTCCCGGTGGTGCACCGGGAGGCTGAGAACACGTCGCCTTTTAAGGAGAAGATTTGCTGAGAAGCTGAGGGAAAACATTTCCCTGGCATTCAAGGAGCATTTTTCCTTCCTGTTTCTCTTAAATAAACCACTAGCAAGTTTTCAAAACAAGAAGAAAAGGACAGGGTCAGGGAGCTGCGGGGACCTTTGGCCCTTTTGCTGGAGCAGGGCTGGCGGGGGAGGGGCGCACAGGGAGCTGGGTGCCCGGAGCGCTTAGGATGGCCGTGTCCAGCTCAGCCACCGTTAGGCTGGGCCCCAGCCAAGACCCGCGGAGCGTTCCCATTTGGGCAGCTGGGCCAGACAGAGGCCAGCTGTGAGCTGGTCTGCTGCTCCCTCCGTAGACGCCGTAGGCGGGTGGGGCCGGGCCAAGTGTGGCGGCCCCCGAGTCCAGGTCCTCAGCCTGCCTGCCCCCAGCCCTCCGGCCCAGTCAGCACCCTGACCACAGCCCTCCCAGGTGTGCAGGGGGCCCGTGGCCATCCCAGCAGTGGTGCCTGTGGGTTTGCCGTGGTGGGGGCCTGCTCACTCCTGCCCTCCGCACTGCAGAGCAGGACTGGGGGCTCTGGAGGGTGCGTCTCCTGGAACTCCAAGACCCCTGGCTGCCTTATTCTGTCCCCAGGGCAGGTGTACACACTTCCCCTGAGTTTCTGCTCTCGGCGCGGGGGTGACCCCTCCTTGAGAGTTTATAGCCAAAGGTGGCCTTTTCTGGTCAGTAAGACGTCCTGACAGTATTGATTTGCAGTTTGTTTCTACAAGTCACAGTGTGTACCATTAAAGAATTTAGTCGTCCAACTAAGAACCAAGAGACTCATTCATGTTATTAGGCATTTTCCTTCAGTTTCTCAAACTTTCCGCCAGGAACCCAATTCTAAACCTTAAAAGGTTGGGGAGTCCTTGCATGTGCAGGAGGACTGTAGCATTGCTCTGAGCTGCTCCCCAGATGGCGGGGAGCCTATACCCTCCTACACCTCCATGTTGGGCGGTTGCTGCTGGGAAGGGCCATGTCTGCATATGGCCCTCCACTGGGTCCTCTGTTCCAAGGCCCGTGTGCCCAGTGTGGGCTCCAGTGTGACACTCAGTGACTTAATGACAGATCCGGCCTGGGCTGTATTCCCAGCTGGGGGCTCTGGGCCACCGTGTTGGTCACTTTTCCCTCTTAGGGGACGTTCCATCTTGTTTGTGGACCTAGGTTGCACACACCATGGCCCTGGCTCCGGCCTTTGGGCAGCTGGCAGGAGACTGGTTTGGGGCCCACGGCTCCCCCACCAAGGAGGGGGCCCCTTCAGCACCGAGAACTTTGGTTTATGGGCTAATTAGGTACTGATACTGGATTTGAATGAAAACAGACATTTCAAATATATGTATTTAGTCCTATAAAAATAGCTATAACAAGCCCATTCTGTTTGTATGACAGTATATTTTCATGGAAAGTAACTTTTTGTAAATAAAACAAACAAACAAACCTTTTGGTGCAGAGTGGTCATTTGAGCAGATCTCTGTAATGCCTGGCCTGGTTCATGCCCACCTGTCTGTCCCTGCCCAGATCCTGCACTGTGTGCTTGGCACGGAACCCAGGTGAGCAGGATAGGGTTGTGCAGGGGAGCCCCGTGTCGGCACACGGCAAGGGCTCTGGAAGACCAGGCAGCCAGATCGGCTGCACAGAAGGGTGGGGGCCCTGGGCTAGGGAAACTCACCCCTGTGTCCCACCCGGCAACCCTGCGGGCCAGGGTGGCTGCAGTGTCATCCATGAGGATGGAACCTGACTAGTGTGGTCACCACCCCAGCCCTTCACTGGGCCCAGAGCTGCCTGCCTGTCGTACATTCCAGGTTTGGCCCTGCGGCATTGGGCCTCTGGCATGTGTCTCTGCATCCCACTTGCCCCTTGTGGTGGCAGGGAGCTCAGCTGGTCAGGCCATGGGCCCCTGACAGTGGCAGGGGAGGACAAAGGCAGCTTCCTTCCGTTCCTGGCACCAACTGGGAGCAGAATCTCCTGGGGTGTCTCAGGAAGAGCCCCCTGGTTGTCCCACTGGCAGGGACAGCCCCGCTCATGTCCTAGGACCTGGCTCGTGGCCTCCATGCCTGTGTTTGTCGTGCAGTGACCCTCTGCTCCCTTCTCTCCGGCAGAAAGTCTAAAGCAAAGCCCAATGGAAAGAAGCCTGCTGCCGAGGAGAAGAAGATGTACCTGGAGCCAGAGTACACCAAGTCCAGAATCACCGACATCGGCTTCAAGGAGCTGGTGGTGCTGCCCCGGGAGATCGACCTCAACGAGTGGCTGGCCAGCAACAGTGCGTGTGGCATGGGGTGGGGAAGGGCACCACAGTGGCTGCAGGTGGTCACCTCCTCGAGGACTCCCCGGAGCTGCAGCCCGGCCCTGCAGTGCACTTAGGGTCTCCACCGGGGAGGGTACCAGGGATGGGCCGCCACTGCCAGGGACTGTCTGTGGAGCGGGTGTGCAGCTGCAAGGCCGGCAGCGCCAAGGTCATGGGAAGGCCATGACCTGTGGGAGGGGAGGGTGGCTCTCACCTCCACGCGCTGGGCCGGCCTGGGGCTCAGGGCTCACAGCATGTCTGCCTGCCCCACCCCTTGTGGAGGGGACTCCGTCTGGATGGCCACTGGCTCTCTGCCCAGCTTGGCGCTGTGCAAACACATGCCAGCCCACAAGACAGCGGCTGGTGGCCGTCTTCCAGGGCCGGTGCTCTGCTCTGGGACGTGTGTCTCTGGTCTGTGGTGCGTGCTGGCTGCCCCAGGGCCCACAGGAAGAAGTGCTGGGCCTCCTGGGCCTGCAGGGCACTGGGATACACAGCAGTGCTGCAGTGGTGGTTTTCACGCCTGGTCCTTCTCTTCTCTCACAGCCACCACGTTTTTCCATCACGTCAACCTACAGTACAGCACCATCTCAGAGTTCTGCACGGGAGAGGCCTGCCAGACGATGGCCGTGTGCAACACGTGAGTCTCTGCCGGGCTGCAGCCCAGCCCCTGCACCATCTCATGGCACCCGTGCGGGGTCTCCTCAGCCGTGTCCTGGCTGGGGCTGCACCTCCTGTCCCCGTGGGGCAGGGACACAGGAGGCAGAGCCCAGCAAGGGGAGGCACTCGGTGGTGTGGGTCCTACTGGGACATGGGGTGCCAGGAGCCAGCCAGAGGCTGGTGGCTGAGCTCCTTGGGGGTAGGGGTGAACACACCTAGGTTGGTTTCCTAAGATAGCAGAGCATTGTGAAGCTGCAGATGCTTCTGCAGCTTCACTTAGTTGAAGGATGGTTTTTCCCGAGAGCTCCCGCCCTGTGGGAGGGAGTGAAGAAGGGGCTAGCGAGGGACGGGGTGGAGGAGGGCACTCACTGCCTTCCTCGTTGGCTGGTTTTGTGGGACCGGGATGCCTTCTCAGTGAGTTTTCAATGGGCCTTGGGTGCTGTTCATTCTCTTCTGGAGGCTTGTGCACGTTCGTGTTTTCAGTAGGCAGGTACCTCAATGGGGCTTCAAGGCACCTCACTGGATTTGCAGTAGCTCCTGATTGGGGTGTGGGGAGGAGAGCCACTGCACGGCACAGGCTTGCCTTTGGCCTCTAATAGCAGAAGGGATGGAAGGTGGCTTCAAACAGGAGGCCAGGTGTGCTGGGGCTCAGCCTGGGGCTGTTGTGACTAAGGAGGCGGCACAGAAGCTCCTTTCTCACACCTCCTTTTTATTGTCGGGGCTACAGGTCAGGGGGCTGCAGGTCAGGGGCCAATGCAAGTACGCATGAGCTGCTAGCCCCTGCTGGCGAACACACATTTTGTGTGCTGTCCTGAGTTCATCCTGCCCACAGATGCTGCTGGCCAGGCTCCTGGGCACAGACCCAGCTCAAACGCAGGCAAGTGGAGCTCTCCTGTCACTGAGAGCCCACTGAGCCTTGGCACAGGCCTGGTGCTCAGCCCCGCCAGGCCCCACTGTTGTGGCCCCAGCAGGTCAGAGCTCAGGGCTAGGTCCCGTGCGAGCAAATGTAGACAGTAGTTGGCTCTCCACTCTGTCACCCAGGAAAGGCCACTGATGGGAGCCCAGGCATTACATGTGTCCCCATTGGCCATAGGCAGGGATGCCCCAGGGGAGGTTGGGGCTGGTGAGCTTGGAGGACAGTGATATGGGAGGGAAGTGCCCTCAGTAGAGTAGACTGCCCAGCGGCAGATGCTGGAGGCGGGTGAGGACGGTGTTTTAGAGCTGCCGTGTGTGTGGCACGCTCAGGAGGACACTTGCTGGCCCTGCCCGACCCAGAGGTATCAGAGGTGGCCTGTAAGGCAGGCGGGTGGGGAAGCTCGTCTCCTCTGCTCCCATGTGTCCTTCAGTATCCCTGTGTTTGAGAAGAGACTCCTGGAAAGCACGTAGAGCTTGGTGTGAGACTGGGGTGCCCACTTCTCGTTCTTCTCGACTGCAGCTGCTTTCACAGGGTCTTTAGGCTTATGGAGCCTGGCATACTGTACTGCCTTCCTAGCAGTTGTTTGGTGTCAAATTAATTGAAGAGAAGAAAACGGGTTTACCAGGGGTCCCAGAGCTGAGTGCTGCCCCAGGACCAACATGTCTGCCTGGGGCCTGGAGTGGGGCCTAGACATGGAAACCAGAGGGTGCGTTGGAGTCCCAGAGGTGACGTGAAAGGGCCACGCGGAGACTGTATTTGAAGAAATAATGGCTGAAGCTTTCCAAGCTTGGCAGACACAAACCTACAAATTCAAGGAACTGAATGAACTCCAAGTAGGACAAACTGAGGAGTCCATGCGCAGAAACGTCATCACAAAACTGGGCAAAGAGAAGGCCTTCCCGGAGCAGAGCCAACCCTCGAGAACACGGGCGAGTAACTGCAGCGCTCATCAGAAGCCTTGGGCCACAAGGAAGCCCTGCCACGTTTTTAAAGCGCCGAAAGGAAGGAGCAGTCCACCCCACAGTCCTCCTTCCAGCACACATGTCCTTCAAGGGTTTAGGTGAAATACGGACCTTTCTCAGATGGAGGAAGACTAAGAGCATCCACAGCCAGCAGACCTGCTGCTGCAGGGAGTCCCAGAGCGAGGGGACCGGACCGTCTGTGCAGGACGAGCGACAGGGATGGACCTGGGGACTGGCCCTGTGGAGCGCTTTGAGCCACACCCATGTGCTGGGTCACAGCAGGGGAGCCGGCGGTGGGCTGGGCTCTCGGTGCTCCTGCCGGAGTGGTGGGAAGTTGGTGCAGCGGACAGTGTGGAAAGCAGGCAGAGTATGTATTTTATACTCCTGTGAGCAACCTCTGAAAAGTTGTGTAAATGATGTAGTCGAAGTCGTAATGGGTAAACTGAAAGGAAGGACTAAAACATGACCCAAAAGAAGGCAGGAAAGAGGAGATACTAGGACGAGAAGCAAAAGGGACAAGCGGTAAACAAAAGATGGTAAAAAATTCAAACACACCAGAAATCCCATAAATGTCAGAGGGCCAAATAGAGCTCCCAGAGTCGGCCACCAGCCGTGGAGGCTGTGCTTCCAGCCCCGCGGGCGCCTGAAGCTCCGGACTGCATCAGACCCTGTGGTAAAATTGCATTGATAAATTAGGTACAGAGATAAGTAGTGATAAAATGGAACAGTTACAACAGGGTGCCGTCATAGAAGCTACGTGAACGTGGTCTGTCTCTCAAGGTCTCTTATTGCACCGTACCCACTTTCTTCTTGTGATAGCGTGCGACCATGAGATGCCCACATGGGGCAGCGAAGGGGGGTACTGAGGCAGGCGGCGTGGTACGCCATTCTACCGTTCTCAGCCTCTGACGCTGCGTCCGAAGGAGGAGCAGTGTCTGCTTCTGGACGGCGGCTGCCACGAGGAACTGAGACCAGGGAAAGTGAAGCCACAGGTGAAGGGGCTCCACTGTGCAGGAGTGGATTTCTGAACTGAGCCAACTGTAAGCGTTCACGAAATGCTTCACGTGCATTGACGTCTGTAGGTTAAAACTAAAAGGGTAGAGAAGCTGTATGCACAGAACAGCAGGAAGCTGCAATGGCTCTGTGAATCCCAGACACCGAAGACCTCAGAGCAAAGTAAACCAGGGGGGATAAAGAAGATTGCATATTTACAAGAATCAGTTAATCAAGAAGTATTGATCTTAAATGTGCACCAAGTAGCCGCTTTTACACAAAATAAATGGACAGAACTTAGAGGAACGGAGAGAAATCACCTCAGAGTGGGAGACTTTAGCTCTCCTCTTTTGGAGGCAAGACAGGGCTGGTGGACAGCAGGTCAGCAGGGATACAGGACGGAATGGCACTGTCGGCCAGCTGGGCTGGATGCATTTCACCGTTGGCAGCAAAGGACGCGTTCTGCTCAAGTGCGCATGGAATGAACAGTCACCAAAGGAGATGGCATCCCACCTCACAACAGCCCTTCGCAAATTTGAAAGAATCAGAATCGTACTACGTTCCTTATCTGCCTGTCATGGGATTAAACTAGAATCAGTAACAGAAAGATAACAGGAAAATCTCCAAACACTTGGGAATGAGCACGTTTCTAAATAATCCCCAGGTTAGAGAGGAAGTGTCAGAGGGAATTTGAAACGTTTTAAGCTGAGCACAAATGAAAACGCAGCATACCTGAATTTGTGGGACACAGCAAAGCTTTGAGGGGAATTTATAGGGTTATGTGTTTATTGTAGGAGAAGGATCTCAAATCGGGAACTAAGCTTCCATATTAAGAAACTAGAAAAAGAAAAAATAAACCCAAATTGAGCAGAAGAAAAGAAATAATGGAGTAGAAATCACGGAAATTTATTTCTGAAAACAGGAAAATCAATGAAACCAGAAGCTGATTTCTCGAAAAGATCAATAAAATTGATAGGCCTTTTACAAGATGACAAAGAAAAGGTGCCGTATAAGGAATGAAAGGGGTGTCACTGTAAACTCAGCAGATACTAAGAGGATATTAAGGAAACATACCAAAAATCCCTACATACATAAATTGGACAGTTTGAACGGACCAGTTCCTTAGTAGGAACAAAATACCAAAATTCACTCAAATGGACAGTGCTGTACAGCAAGAAACCAGGAATGAAAGGCATCCACGGTGCAGAAGAGCTAGAAGTGCCCCAATTACTGTATACGGCATGGTTGTGTAGAAAACCCCGAGCCGTGTACAGCTGGAGCCCCAAACTAAGAGAACCGCACCATTTACAACAGCCCCACAGACGACGAAATGCTCAGGGATAAACCCGGGGAAGCACACACACGTCTGCACACTGCGAAGGGCGAGGTGCTGGGGAGCAGCCATGGAGAAGCCTGCCCGGGTGCCACGTGGGAGTTCTGCGGGGTCCGTCTGCCCCCTTCCTGCCCTCTCGGTCCGAATTCCAGCAGAGTCTTTGCAGAATGAGACAAGCTGGCTGACTGTGCGTGGACGGGCACAGTCCCTGGTCCCACTATTCAGGACAGCGTAGGGGACAGACCCACAGATCAGGGGGGCAGTGGAGGGTCCAAAAATAGACCCACACAAAGGTGGCCCTCTGATTGTTGACAAAGATGAAGAAGAAAGTGCAGAAAGGGTAGTCCTTTCAACCGATGCTGGTGGAAAAGCCAGTCATCTGTGTGCAAAAAAAAAAGTGAATCTTGACCGAAACCTTTATGCCAAAATTAACTCCAAATGGATTCTAAATTGTGAAACTATTAAGACTTCTGGAAGAAGATGAGGAAATCTTCATGACCTGACTCTAGGGGAGGAGCTCTTGGCCGTGACACAAGGCACGCTCACTGGTGAGAAAGAATCAGTAATACTGTAGGGCGTAATCAACAGTTAGAACTTTTGCTCTGAGAAGGACGCTGTTAGGAGGAAGAATAGACAAACTACGGGCTATAGTCATATACCCAAGAAGGGACCGGCGCCCAGCGTGTGAGTATCCCTCACAACGCAGGCGTGCGAACAGCAGCTGGTCCCCAGTGGGTCCAGGCCTCGACACAGAGGTCAGCAGAGAGGACCCAGGAGAGCAGACAAGCCCCTAGAGCAGCAGGTGGGGACAGCGGGCCCCATGCTGGCAAGGATGTGACGGCGGAGCGATGCACAAGCCAGTCTGACGGTGGTTTGGTGGCCTCTTACGGGCCCAGCAGTGCAGATCGTGAACATTCATCTTAGACAAGTGAGAGCTTGTGCTCACACAGAAACCTGCCCAGGAGCATTTATAACAGTCGGAGCCATAATTGCCCCAAACTGGAAACGAGCCAGGTGTCTTCCAGCAGGCGAACGGCTGGGCGCGCTGGCCCTTCCACGCTGGTGGGGGCGGGGGCCGCGGGGCGCACATGGAAATGTGGCTGGAGCACGGAACCCGGCTCAGGACGTCCTGTGGCGTTTCCCTGGGGCCATCCCTGGTGTGCTGGGGACTTACCGGGAGAGGGGGTGGGAGCTACCTGGCTCTCTGGACAGGTGAAGCTGTAGGCCTGCCTGCCAGAACGCATCCTCTGTACTGCACGGTAATTTAAAAATGAAAACAAGCGGAACGTCGAGAGCACAGTGTCTCGTCTTTCAAACAGAGGGGCGGTCCTCATTGTCGCTCAGGAGCTAGTCTCTCTGGGCCGCACGCTGGGGAGACACGTGTCCCAGTTTCTAGTTGCAGCTGTGTTTTCTGACCCTCTGGCCCCTGTGGCCAGGTGCATCAGCATCCACATGCGGTGCCGGGGGGATTGGTGGAACGGAAGTCTGTGACGCCCGCCTGGCCTTTGGGCCTTGACCTCTGGACCTCACTGCAGACGTGGGCCTCAGCCTGGCTCCAGAGGCCGGGCTGCTCCACGTCCCTGCACAGGGACCCCCTCAGGCTGTGCAGAGTGACACAGAAAGGGGCTTTGCCTTCTCGTCCTCAGGTGATCTGACCCGCCCTGTGCCCGTGCCCGTGTCTGGGCCGGCGGGAGGAGGGTCAGCAGAGCCACCTTGTGGCGGGGAGGGTGCTAGGGCAGCTGTTCTAATGCACAGGAGCGCCGTGCTGGATTTTTACTTCCTGGGGGCAAGCAGGGAATTTGGCAAGCTTCTTAGGGCTTTGTCTAAACTAGCTCCCTTGCCTGCTCATGTTCCTGGGCCTTGTGGGGCACCTGGCACCAGGCTCTTGTGAAGCCCGGCCTCCCTGTGGGTGCGTGGCAGTGCCCAGGAGTAGCCAAGTAGCCCTCTGCAAAGCCCCGACACCCCAGTCACACCCCAGACCTTCCACCCCCAAGTGGGCAGGTCTGGTGCTGAGTGGCAGTCGGGCCATGTCCCCTTATCCACGAAGGGCTGGCCTCCTCCGAGGGCCTGTCCATTAGTGTGGAGGCCGTGCATTCCCGATCTTCCTGGCCAATCCCACACCCTGCCTGGGGCGGAGCGGAGCCCCAGTTCCTACTCAATGGAGGTGGGCTTGCTGGAGCAGAGGCAGTGGCCGTAGAGCTGTCTTGAGGTCACTTGGCCAGGGTCAGGCTGGCCATGGGAAATGGGGACCCCCCACTGTCCCGAGGACAGGCCTGACAGAGTGTGGTAGGAGTGGGTTAGCCTTCATGGCTGTCATCCAGGGGTACTTGGTACACTCAACAAATCAGGGCAAGGTACTCTGAGCCAGTCTGGGGTCCCCGAGCAAGGTGGGATGTTGAGGTTTGGGGAAACCTAGTCTAAGCCGATTCTGAGGCCAAGTGAAGCCAGCTGTGTGAGGGGGGTGAGGGGGGTGTGGGTGGTGCTGGGCAGAGGGAAACGTCTGTGTGAAGCCTTGTGCCCGAAGGCGGCCCGTCATCTGGCTGGGGCAGGGGGCTGAGAGGGTCAGAGTCTAGGCCACTCAGTCACTCACGGGTACAGCCCCACACCCACATGCACCACACCCCTGAGCGGACTAGAGGCCACCCCGCCCCCCTTCTGCTCTCCTGTGGCTCCCGGTCCAGCCCTTGGTGAGCCAGCCTGCAGGAGCACAGCAGCCCTCTGGGGGAGACGGGAGCAGGGGTGGGGAGAGCAGAGTGGCTGCCAGATGAGTGCCCATCGGGCACTTGTGTGTGTTCTGCTGGGGAGAGAAGCACTGGGGCAGGGGGCAGTCCGCACTCACACAAGCTGGGAGACTCGCACAGTGAGAGATCCTGGGTGTCTGCCCGCAGGTGCTCCAGCTGTTCTCACTGAAGACTGGTCACCCAGCCCCACTGGGCCAGTGGAGGGCATGTGGCTCCTAGTAGGGGCAGCAGGGGTGTTCCCAAGGGTCGAGGCCTGGCTGACAAGTCACAGCAGTGTCCCTGGAAGAGGCAGGGCAGCAGTGAACAACGTGCCCTCCATACCTCTTCAAATCATACAAAACACGCGTCCCTCTAAAGGAATGAAACTTGCAGGCACACGGTAGAGAAAATGAACACGCCTTCTGTTGACGTTGTACACGTGCGTTCAGACGGCATGCTCTGTCCTGGACGTTCAGAATCGGTGCAGGCAGACCCCTTATGGGATGCAGCTGAGGGTCTCCAGCTGGTGGGAAGCAGTGTGTCTCCCCTGGGGGCTTTGGGAGGAGAAGCCTGGACACCTGCCACACCTCCACCCCTGGGACCGGGGCAGAGTGGGGTCGGGTAAGAGTCGCTGGGTGTCTCTGGGGCACCGTGACCGGCCCTCTCTGTCCCCACAGACAGTACTACTGGTACGATGAGCGGGGGAAGAAGGTCAAGTGCACTGCTCCCCAGTATGTCGATTTTGTCATGAGCTCCGTGCAGAAGCTGGTGACCGACGAGGATGTGTTCCCCACGAAATACGGTATGTCTCTGCCCCGCTGTGCGCCTCCTTGCTGGGCGGCTGTGGCTGCCGATGCGAAGGTGCCAGACCTGCGGGATGGGGGGGGGGGGGCAGCTGTGACACCGGGGCTGTAAGGCCAGGCAGGTGCGCTCTGGCAGGGGTCAGCCCAGCCTAGATCAAGATCGCACCCACCCCAGGCTCTCGGGCCTGTTCCCTCTGCCGCCCGCTCCACCCCCAGTACAGTGGGGCCGCTGCAGGCCACCTCACTGGGGACCTGAGAGCCAGCAAGCAGTAACCGCCGCCCTGTGTCCCGACCTGGGCGGGTCCTGGTGGGGGGCTCCAGGCCAATACGGAGCCAGCAGGAGGTACCCGTGCACCTTGGTTCCTGTCCTCTGTGGCCCAGGCCATGTAGAGGCCCAAGAGCATCCATCAGGGAAGCACATGTGACCCCGGGGCCGAGTCCAGGCTTTGGGTGGTGTATGGCAGGGTCTCGGGCCCCTTGATGCAGATTACCTCTTGGGGCCAGGCCCAGGGTGACAGGTCACTCGGGTATACCTGCCAGTGGGCTGCTCAGTGGGGAGGGTGTGGCAGGCAGGAGCCCTCCAGGCTAGTCCTGCAGATGATCTCCTTCCTGACGGTGGGGGCCCAGGCCCCTGAGAGGTACCGCGTCGTGGGTGGAGTGCAGTGCGGGCTGATGCTGTGGACTCTCTCCCCAGGCAGAGAATTCCCCAGCTCCTTCGAGTCTCTGGTGAAGAAGATCTGCAAGTACCTGTTCCACGTGTTGGCGCACATCTACTGGTCCCACTTCAAGGAGACCCTGGCCCTTGAGCTGCACGGACACTTGAACACCCTCTACGTCCACTTCATTCTCTTCGCCAGGGAGTTCAACCTGCTCGACCCCAAAGACACCGCCGTCATGGACGACCTCACGGAGGTGCTGTGCAGCGGCGGGGGCGGGGGGGAGGGGGCCAGCAGCGGGGGTGCGGGGGCACAGAACCACGGGAAGGAGAGGTGAGCCCCCGGCCGGACAGGCGCGCACCTGTGCAGAGAGACGGTGGTGCGTGTGCCTGTGTGTGTGCGCACACGCACCGGGCACGCGCGGCGGGAGGCCTGAGAGGTTGCCGCTGCCCCCCACCCGGCCCGGGCGCGCTGAGTGTGGGCTCCCCAGACGCTGGCAGGCCGTGCATCGGACCGGCCCCCTGCCGGGGTTTTCCTGTTGGACGGATGAGTGCCGCTTGTCAAGAAGGACCTTTGGATTTCATTCGTTCGCTCAACAAACGTTTATGGGACTGCTGGTCTGAGTTTCCTTCTCCTGTGGGGCTTTCCTTTCCTTGGTCTTCCATGTGGCCCCCACTCCTCCCCTCGGGGCTCTGCTGTTTGAGAGAAATACACCCGTGGGAGCTGGGGCTCCTTCCCAGGAGAGACTTGGGCTCACTTTGGTTTGTTTCCAGGGTGGGGCTGTTTTAGAGATTCCTCCCCACCCCCCCGCCCAGGCCTCCCTCTCCTGGCCTTGCTTGGATCTTGGCTGCCAGTGGCTCAGCGCGGGTGGGGTGGGCGTGGCCAGGGGTACCCCATAGGGGCCCTGACCCTGTGGCTTCGTTCCCCCCTCTCCTGCCCTGCTGCCCACGAGGGCCCCTGGACTAGCTGGGCCTATAGGACCGAGGTGCATGGGCGGGCAGCCTGTGTGGAGACGCGGCTGTTGGCGGAAGGCTGGGTGTCCCCACTCCGCTCACCTGTTCGGTCGTAATAAAAAGAATTCGCTCAGGTCAGTGCCTGTGTGTATCCTCGGCGTCTCGGTGACCCGTGCTGAGGGCGCCAGGGCTGGTGTGATACCAAGGGTGGCCTGACATCAGAATTGTTTCAACATGACTTTAATGTGCTGAACTCACTCATGTTCTGAACCCTTGGGCAAACTTGCCTGCCCTGCAAGAAGGCTCCTGGGCCCTGCTGTACCCCTCAGGGCCTGCTGCCATCTCACTGGAGCTCATGTTTCTGTCCCTGTCTGGTCAGGAGCTCCAGGTAGTGGGGAAGCCTCCTTCCCGCTGTCCCCTAATCACTGGACACGTCCGCAGCATCCAGGCCGCACCTGTCACCAGGTAGGAGACCTCACCATCTCACCAGCCCTGACGTCTCCCACAGAAGCCAGCAGATGTTCACTCCCAGAGGGCTGGGCTCCTCTGACCCGAGCGTAGCCACACTACCCCGCTGCTTCCCCAAACCCTGAAGCTGGCTCTGTGACCAGCAGGGAGGTCATAGCCCCTCCTGAGCAAGGCCTGGCCCCGGCGCCACCTTCAGGTCAGCCCTGTCCCTTTCATGCTCTCTTCCCCTCTGCTGTCTGGGCCTCACTGTGACCTCAGCCTGCTGGGCTGTGTGGGCCCCAGCCCCTCGCCCGCCTCCCCCGCAGGTCATTCGCTTCTCTAGGCATGCACGCCCTAAGTAGAGGCCTCAGGAACTTGACCACAGGGCTGGGTGTGGGAGCCAAAGGTAGGGGTCTTCCTTGGCCTGAGGCGCTGAGGACCACCTCCTGGGGGAAGGCAGAAGGCCAGGGCCTGGCTCCACTGGCCTTTCTGGGCAGTGTCCCAGGCTGGGGGTAGGGAGCAGGCCAGGCAACACCTGTGTCCAGTGTGTCTCTAGGAGTGGGGACCTGCCGCTGCGTGTAGGCCTGAGGTGGCAAGACTGGGCCCGAGAGCAGCCGGGGGCTCTGTGGCTGACCAGGGTGGACACTGGGGACTTCTAGCTCAAGCTGCTCGATGGAGTCTGAGATACAGTGTGTGTGCATGTGCACGTGCGTATCTGTAGAAAGGTGTCTGGGACACACATGGTCATGTTTCTCTGACTCAGGAAGGACTTGTGGAATCCCTGGGCACATGGGGGTCGTGGGTACAGCACTGGTCACCAGGCCTCAGAAGGTCTCCCAGGAACGGACAGGCAGCCAGGGTGAGGAGCAGCCTGTACTCCTCCGAGGGTGAGGGCGATGCCCGGTGCTCTCCACCAGCTAGCGGGCTCTTTGCTGCAAGAGCCAGAGCATCCTGGCCCACTTGGGCTGTGGGGAGGCCTTCTGGCCTCTGCAGCAGTTTCTGGGCCCACACAGTGAGGTGGCTGCATGTGGCGCTCCTGGGTCCCGCCGGCAGCTGGGCTCGGTGCTGCAACTCAGCTGCCGGGGAGCACTCTCAGTGGCGTCCCAGCTCTGCCCGGACAGCCCGTCTCCCCCCGCCCCTCCCACCCCCCACCCCGCCTAGTTGTTAGCTCCGTCCTGGCAGCCAAGACACAGCACAAGGGTCCTTGTCAGCAGAGGAGTGTGGCATGAGAAAGACCTGGCCACCACAGGTGGGAGAAGGGGCCATGAGTCAGGGGGTGCCAAACCTTGAGAAGCTGGAAGAAGGAGGAAATGTTTTTTTTCCCCCACTTGAGCCTCAAGAAGAACCAGCCCTGCCGACACCTGGACTGGAGCCCAGTGAGATCCAGTTCAGACTCCTGACTTCCAGAACTGAGATAAGCCACTACCTTTGTGGTGACCTGCCATAGCGGTGACAGGAACTGAATGCAGACCGGTCCCGGGGGTAGGGCGCCACCGGAGCAAACACAAACGTAGATGTGGCCTTGGGCTGAGGCTGGAAGAATTTTGAGGGGCACACGGTAGAAAAAGTCCAGGTTTTCTGAAGCAGATGATCAGTAGGAGGACGTATGGGTGTTCATGACGCCGCTACCAAAGACTCACACGTAAACCGCACAGAGGGGGACCTGGCAGAGTCACCTTGAGGAACGCCTAAAACCGTCATGAGCACCTGTCCGCAGAAACAGGCATGTGACAGGCACTGCTGGGACGGGCGCAGGGAAGGGACGACCGTGTCCGTGGGCGCGGAGGAAAGGGAACCCTTGACGCGTAGTGTCACGTTGCAGAAAGCCCAGCTGAGTTCTGCCCCACCGTTCTTGGAGGGCAGGACTCGGGAGCCGTTCGCCTGGGTATTTAGCCAAGGAGGTTGCCAAGCACGGTGTGGAAGGGGCAGCCTGGTTTCTTGCTGCTCATGTGGCGTGGGAGAGGGAAGCCCATCAGAAGGCAGAGCTCTTGAACAAAAGGGGCCTGACCCTTGACAACTTGGGAGCTTCGTAGCCAAGCCAAGTGACAGAAGACACTAAAATCAGGAGGTTCATGGCCAGAAAAAATGTGCTCTAGAGAACGAGTCGAGGCCGTAGCTGGACAGCCTCTTGCTGATACCTCAGCTCAGTGTCAGTCACGTGGAGGGAACTTTGAAGAGACCGTGTGTGTGACTAGTAGACACCTCACGCATCTCCGCAAAAGCCACAACAGAAAAGACAATTTCCTTGTAAGGATCTGGAGGCGCGTCCGGTCTTACGGAGCAGATCCCCGTGACACACACGGGAGAGCCACACCGTCAAACCCTGGCAGCTGGGACCGCAGGGCACGGAGGGAGGATGAAGTACAAGGCTGTTGGACGCCCAGGCCCCGTGGGCAGGAACACTGGTGAACCGTCAGCTGCAAACTGACGCCGAGTCTCTTTAGAAGAAAGCATGGCCCGGAGGGGAGGGCCTGGAGCCGCACGGCTCTTCCCAGGCCTCGACGGCACCTCGTGGAGTTTGCCTGGCTGGATTTTGAAATTGCTTGGGACCTGTGATGCGCACCCTCTTCCCTTGTCGCCCTTTTGGGATGGGAATGTCTGTAACCTTTGCATCCTGGAAGCAGGTAGCACTTCTCGTTTCGAAGGAAAGGATTTTGCACAAGGATGGATCATACTCAGAGTCTCACCCCTACCTGATTTAGGTGACTTAGATGACATTTGGGGCTTGACTTGATGCTGCTGAGAGTTTGGGGGACCCGGGTTGGAGTGAGTGTGTTTTCCATGTGAGATAGATGTGGAACTTGCTAGAGGGCAGTTCCACACCCAGAATAATGCCCCCTCCAAATATCCACACCCTAGTCCCCAGAATCTGTGAGCGTAACACCTTCCACAGCAGAGGGGAGTTAAAAGTTGCAGATGACTTAAGTTGCTAATCAGTTTAACTTGAAATGCAGAGATTATCTGGGCCAGTATAGTCAGAAGATTCCTTAAAACTGGTGGAGGGGGGCAGAAGAAGGAACCAGAGGGACCGGCAGGCAGCACGAGGACTCAGCTTGGCGTCCCTGGCGGTGAGGATGGCGGAGGGCCCCATGCCAAGGAACGCAGGTGCCCCCGGAAGCTGGGAAGGGCCGGGAAGTGGATCCTCCCACAGAACCTCCAGAAGGAACCAGCCCTGCCCACACGGTGATTTTAGCCCAGTGAGACCCAGTGCTCGACCTCCAGAACTTAAGATAGCAGCTTGTGTTTTAGGTCTGTGCTGTTAGGGCCGCAGCAGGGCACTAATACATGTTGAAGATGAGCCACAGAGCTCTCGTGGGGTCATTCTGGGGGCACAAGGACATGACCTCTAAGACACTTAGTCCAGGGCCTAACACGGAGGAGGAGTTTGACAGAGCAGCACGTGGTCTCGTAACCAGCAGTGTAGACTCTGCTGTCCCGCGCGGGCCCCAAGGCTGGCACGTCCCCCGGGTCGGAGGCGCTCCCTCCCTTGCCTCCATCAGCCCTAGCTGCCCTTCTGCTCCAGCCCACATCACTGCCCTGATGCTCTTCCTGTCCCTGGCCATCTCCTCTGCTCCCTGCTAACCTCCACCCCTTGAGGAATCACGCAGAAGAAATTTGGGTTGATGGTGGGGAGTGGGCTGGATGAAGGAGGGGGAAGAATGAATGGGGAGAGGCGAAGCCGGGGGCAGGGGCAGGCACTGGACTCGATGGTGGCACCCCTGGTGGCCTGGGGCGAGGGCAGAGGGGAATGGGCCCTGAGCCACAGGGAGAGGGGAGGGCAGAACCACCAGCAAGGGCTCCCTGGCGTGGGAGACGCGTGAGCAGGGGTGCCATAGCACCCCTCCCTGAAGCTGGCCTCACACACCAGCAGTCGCTCTACCTCAGCCAGGAGCCTGTGGGGCCCTCTGCCTCCACCGTCAGCTGAGAGCAGGGACAGGGTCAGGGCCGGCTCTCCGCAGAGCCCAGCACGTGCCCCTCGCGGGTGTCTGTGCCCTGCCTCTGCCACCTGCCGGCACCCGGAGCCCCTGAGGATGGGCACGCGTCAGGTTCCCTTCCTCCACCTCCCTTCTGCCGTGACTCTGGTGGTTGTGCACCCACCAATTTGTTCACCAGTATCCCAGGCCAGCAGCGGCCAGCACCCAAAGTGTGCAGTGCCCAGGAACGCGTCAGGCCCAGAGGCCAGCCCCTCACCGGGTGCTAGACCCACCAGCATATCGTTCTGGGTTTAAGTACCCATTTCCTTTTCTACCTCACAGAAATAGCATGAGGACCATTTGGCTCAATGCTCAGTGTAAAGTGCTCAGGACAGTGTCTGTTACATAGTTTTTAGGGTTGGTTTTTATTTTATACATACTTTATATAGTGGATGTTAATACCAACAGTTTTTGGCTTCACTTGCCTTGGTTTCTGTTTCTTACAACCGAGAGAGAGCCTAGTGTCAGGAGTGGGACTGCAAGGCGTGGCCTTCCTGCGGAAGGGGTGTGGCGGCGGGCAGGCGGAAGGCCGGCCGGTCTGTTGGGTGTGCGGTGATACTCGGGGGGTTCCCGCCGCGTAGGCCGTGAAGGCTGACACGTTGCCGGTGTTAGAGAGGGCCGAGTGGAGGAAGATGAAGTCTGTGTCGCATGCAGGTGCAGAACCACCGGTCAGGGAGACTTTTCCCGTGGCCAGCAGCCCGGGAGCCCAGCGGTTGTATGACCAGGCCCGGCTGAACTGCAGCAACCAGACCCCCTCCTCCAGCCGGTCTTTAAGCTGAAGCTAATGGGACGCATGCAGCTCAGTGACTGCAGCGGAGCCTGGCCCCTCCGCACCTCTGAAGTGCCTTCTGGGCGCCCACCTCCCAAAAGGCTGGGTGCCGCTCTACAGCTGACCCAGGAAGAGCCCACCCAGTCCCAGGTCCCCCGGTGCTTCCTCACGTGCTGGGCCTTGAGCAGAGCTGGAGGCAGCTGCCGTCCCCGCAGAGCCGCCACACTTGAGAGTCAAGCCAGCGCTCCCCTCTATAGCAAGATGGCACAGGAGGTAAGAGCGTGGAGCGGATTCTGCCCACGGGGGACCCACAGCAACATCGGGACTAGTTTTGTCACGCAGGCTTGGGGGCAGCTATGGGCATCTAGTGCCAGTGGGGGGGGGTGGGCGGAGACCAGAAACGATGCTGACATTGTACAGAGTGCAGGTCAGCCCCCGCCCCAGAGAGCCATCCAGCCCCACTTGTCAGTGCTGTGGTGGTGGGACCCTGCTCTGGAGAGACCCCTGGGTGCAGTCAGGTCCTGCTGCCAAGCCCCGTGGCCACGCTGTGCCTGATCTCCCTCACATACGGGGACAGGGTGCCCGTGTGGGGGGCCTGGGAGGGCTTCTGCGGGCGGCGTGGTTTGCTCCTCACCCATTGTCAAGTCAAGGCTGTGTGGTGGGTGGACTCCCAGAAGCTCCCATGTGACATGGGGCTGGCAGCCCTGGGGCTTGTGGGGGTCTGGACTTGGCTTTCATGCTGCAGCAGCAGAGGGGTGGCTGGCAGGCGTGGCGGGCACGGCTAGGATCTTTCCCCTCTGTGGGAGAGGCCAGCCCAAATCCTCCAGGGGCTGCCCACCAGCCTCGGCCCATCACTTCCAGGGCTGGGTCACGGTGCCCCATCCGCCCCTTACCAAGCAAAGAGCAGAAAGGAGGTCCATTCTCCAGACGCCAGAGTGTCCCCATGAGGTCTGGGGGTGGTACAGAGCTGCAGTGGCCAGGCAGGGTGGTGGTCCATGTCAACCTCAGGTGGCACCTCCCTGCCCCCGCCCCCCCGGGGGCCTCCCTCCGCCCCAGCCCAGCATGTGGTCCCTGCTCGGCCTGGGGGCAGGCCCCTGACCCCGCACAGGGCTCTGTCATCTTCCTCTGGGGCGGGCGCCAAGCACCGTCCACACCCGGCAGAGCCCGAGGGGAGTGTGTCGGGGCAAGAGCCGGTCCGCTTGTCCCGCATCCCGGCCCCACCCGCCTGGACGGAGACTGGCGTCGGGTATTTTTACTGAAGGAATTTATTGTTCGAGAACTAAGGTTGCTCACAGTTATCTGACAAGGGATACACTGGGTGGGGCTTGTTCATTTCCGTGACGTCTGCGTGTGTCCCAAGTACAAAAGAGGAAGGCTGACAAGAGGTATTGCTTTCGGTGTCTTCTGTCTCTGGAGAAGCCCCTCCCGCTTGTACCGCGTGGCTTATGCTGTTATAGGTGTTTAATTGTTTATGTGTTGAAGCCCCAGCCTGTGGTGGGGGTCAGTGTAACAGAGCATTAAAAGCTACCCACGATGGGAGGGAGGCAGGGTGGGGAGGGGCGGCTAAGAGACACCAAAGCAAAGTGGACGCGTTACAGCGAAGGCATGCAATCAAAACCTGCCATCCTGGCCCGTCGCCGGCCCGGTGCCTCCCGAGGGCAGCCAGGCGCCCCGGGCACTCGCAGCACCACGGGGTCCGTGCCAAACTGGAGGGACCGGGCCCACCAACACAAACAAGCAGAAGCTGGGGACAGGGACGAAGTGAGGCAGCCGCACCCCACCACCTCGCTGTGTACAGAGAACACACACTGTGGAGGACGCCGCCAACTTTTTTTTTTTTTTTTTTTTTTTTTACTTTTTGTCATTTTAGTAAAAAACCCTGCGGTGCCTCTGCTGTCCTGTGTGGGAGCCAGCTCAGGGCCTTCGTCCTACCCCCACTCTCAGACACAAAACCAAGATCGTCCCTAGCCTGGGCCTGACGGGGGGGGGGCCCTGGGCGGTGCCATCCTGCTTGGAGACCGTGCCCTGCCCCCCCCATGGGACTGGAGTCGCTTCTACACAGTAACGGGACAGAACATGGGACAGAGCGAACCGCGCTGTTCTTTAAATATATATATGTGTATGTATATAGAAAGAACTGAACACAAAACCTAGCCCTGCCCCAGCGGCTCCCCCCACCCCCACACCCTTTTCCAAAAACAACCAAGAAAAAAAAGTTTATAAAAATATCTTGCAGGAATTCTTTAAAGTTTACAGTAGCTTGCCGGCGCTGCATCCGCCGGCCCGCCCCTGCCGTCCCCCCGCCCCCCCCACCCCGGCGCTCTGACGGCTCCATCCTCGGGCGCCTCGGCCCTAGACCCCACCCTGCCCAAGACACACAGACAGACAGACGGCAGGAGGACGCTGCTGCTGCCCCTTCCCTGAACAGAGAAGTAAGGAAACTCAATAAGTTAAAAGAGCAAATAAATAATACTGATCTCGGCCAGCCCTGGCGCAGGCAGGCGACTCCGGGGCCTCCGGGGTCAGTGTCCACCGGGGCCGGGAAGGGTCGCCAAGCGCGAGAGCACGCGGCAGCCCCAGACGAGCGGGGGACCGGGGGACGGGGCGGACGCGAGCGAGCGAGCGGCGGGAGGGGCGGCTGCGGGGCGGGGGGGGGGGGGGGGGGGGGGGGGGGGGGCGGCCGCGGGCAGAGGCTGGCCGGCCGAGTCGGCCGCTCCGCCGCTCCACCCGCCGCGGCCCTGCCCCGGACGCCGGCCTGGCCGGGCCGGGCCTGCCGCGCGGTGGTCCCCGGAGTCCGGAGCCGAGCCCCGGCGGAGCCGCTCCGCGGGCCGGCGCGCGGGCGGGCGGGGCCTCGCCGCGGGCGGCAGCAGGAGACGAGGGAGGGCAGGTCCGCGGCAGCTGCCTTCGGTCAGCCGGTGTCCGGCGCGGAGCACAGAGGATGGCCTCGTGGAGGTGACATGTTAACTTTTCGGGATACTTCCTGGTATCAGAGCGGAAACAGTGACGTTGTCAGAGACAGGCAGAGAGAGAGACAGCAGGAGAAAGAGAGAGCGGGCACGGGCGGGCCCAGCCGCAGGCGGTGGCCCCCGGTGCCCCCTTTCCTTTCCTCCCCGGCGTCGCCGCGGGCCGGGCGGGGCGGGCGGCGGGGCGAGCCGGGCGGGCCCCTGGCGGGCCGAGCCGGGCTGGGGAGGGGGCTATGGGTCTAAGGCTGCTCGCGGCGGGCGGCGGGCGGCCCCGTCCTGGCCGTGTCCTTGGCCGTCGGGTGCTCGGCGTCCCCTCCAGGGCCGGGGCCAGCGGCCGCGGAGTCACCGAGGGGGCCGTGGGCACTCCGCTTGGCGGGCGTGCTGGGGGCCTGGGCCGCCTGCCCGTTCTTCTCGTCTGAAAAAAGTTGTTTAATTACGTCAAAGAAGTTACTCAATGGGCTGCCTGGGTACACAGAACAGAAGACAAAAGAAAAAAACAAGAAAAAAGAAAAGAAGAGAAAGAGGAAGGGGTAAGGAGAGAGAGAGAGAGAACAAACAAATGAACGAAAGGGTCTCCACGAGAGAAAGAAAACCCAGCGAGATGAGGTCTGAGCCGGGCTCGGCAGGCGGGGGCAGGTGGGCAGCAAGCGGGGCGGGCAGGTGGAGAGACCCCTCCTCCCTCACCAGGCCTGGCCCCCTCCACCTCAGCCACCAGTCCCCCCTCAGCCACCCCAGCGCCTGGCCAGCCGGCCAGCCCCACTCTGGACACTGAGGCACAGACACCAGCACTGCCCCAAGCCCCAGGGCTGAGCAGGAGCCTGGGACCCCAGGCTGGCTCCGTGCAGGGGGCCAGGGGGCCTCCTCTGGGCTGGGGAGGCTGGAGCCAGTGTGCCCACCACACTCCTCCCAGGAGGCTTGGAGCCCGGCCCCTGGCCAGCCCAGGCAGCACCGCGTGGACAGAGGTCAGCAGACAGACAGATGGACGGATGGGTGGACAGGCATGGAGGGCTTGGGTGTGGGAGGGCTGGGGGCAGGCAGCCAGAGTGGGAGCCCTGACCCCAGAGGGAATGTCCTGAGGGCAGGAATGGTCTGACCACCCCCACCTGGGTGGGCCTGTTCTCTGTCCCGACGCCTCTGCTCTGCTCTACTCCTTACTCCTGACGCCCCCAGCCCAGAGCAACGGTGTGCATGCACAGCACACTGTCATCCCCCCTCCAGTGGACAGAAAGCTCTACACCAGCCTCCTGCCCAAGATCTGGAGTCTACCCAGACCCCAGGCCAGAGCCCACACATGGGACCCTTGCCAAACTTGGGGCATGGGGACTTTTTACGGCTCTGAGCCTTTGGGGTCCCTTCCTGGCCTGCCTGGATCCTAGGGCCGGGCCTATGGCTGCCCTAGGGGGTGGGTGACTGAGGCTGCTCCTGGCAGAGGTGGGGGACTGGGTGGGCCTGAGTGTGCACATCTGGACCCCGCGTATACACAGGGACCCCAGGATAGCCCTCAGGGTGGCGGGGGCGGCACCCTGCCAGGAGCAGGCTGCAGGTGGGGGTGACAGGCTGGGGGGGGTCCCAGGTGAGCGTGAGGGGTTCTTACCACATTTGGAAAGCCTCCCCGTCATCATTTCCATACAGTTAGTGGTGTCTGGAGCACAGAATGGAGAAAGGAGGGGGGGAGACGTGTGAAAAAGTCTTCCCACTTGGACCCCTGGCCAGGCGCTGCCCTCAGCCTCTGGCCAGGCCCTCAGGGAGAGGCAGAGCCCGGCGTGGGGCTTGGCCATAGCCGAGTAGGGGGTTTGCTGGGACCGGCTGCCTGGGGAGAGGGGCAAGACGAGGGGGAGCCCAGAGCAGGGTGGGGCTTGCGGGGGGCGGGGCCGGGCTGGGGCGGGGCTGGGGGTGGAGCCTGGGTGGCGCTGGCTCAGACTATGGGCACTGAGTGGGGGCCTTCTCCTGGGCGGAGGGGAGTCCTCCTACAACCAGAGCAGGAACATGGGACGTGGCCCTGCCCCTTGGGTGCCCTGGGCCTGCCTGGCCCTCGGTCCGCTCTGTCCTGCCCTGGGCCCAAGACATAGGCTCTGGAACCGAGAAGCCCAGGGCTCTGGCTGTGGTCTACTCCGGCCATCTGTGTGTCCTCACTCTGCCACTGGGCAGCTCAAGCAGCTGCGTGGCTCCCAACTGCCCCTCAGCTCGTGCTGCCCCGCCTTCCCTGGCCCTCTCCCACCTTCTGCTGGGCCTGGGAGTATTGGTGCTGGCAGGGGCCTAGGGTGGGAGGCTCCACCCTCAGGGCCCTCACAGGAGCTTCTGTTGGGTGGGATGCGACCTCTGGGCCTCCTGTCCCTACTGGAGCGACCACCAGGTCTCTTGCCCTGGAAGCTGAGAGGCACTTCTGCCCCCTGCTCACAGCGGCTCTAGAACTGAGCTCACCAGACAAGAGCACCTGGAGCGGGAGGGAGGGTGCTGGGAAAGGCCAGGGAGACCCATCCGGAGGCCTGGGGATGGGGCCAGGGTATGGGCTGGGGTCCTGGCTTAGGCTCCCCAGGTCCAAGGCCCCCTGAAGGAGGGCAGGGGAGACGGGCTTGGGCCCCAGATTGGGTACCCAAGAATTTGCAGGGACAGAGGTTTGGGCACAGGGCTAACCAAGGGCCCTGCTTTGGAATGGGGTTAGGACTGGCAGTAGAGCCCAGGGGGAGGGTGGTGTCCACCTTGTTCACTGCTGTGCCTGAGACTTGGCATGAGGGACGCCTGCTAACAAGGGCAGAATGACCTCTCTGAGGTTACTGTCCATGGCCTAGCCAGGAGCAGGGAGACTGCAGCCCCCAGACAGTGGCTGCAGGCCTGGGCATCTGCTGGGCGGCACACCAGGCCCTAGCCTTTTGCTCACCTCGCTGGACAAGCTCTGTTCTTCCCTGGCCTCAGTTTCCCTCTGTCAGCCCTACTGTGCTCTGAGATGGAAGCCCTGAAGGCTCAGGGAGCCACCTCCGCCCCCACGCCCTGCCTCCAATGCCAGACTGGCTCCCGGGACCAGGCTGCTGGGGCCACCCCTGCCCTGACCTGCCCGTGGGGTGACGAGGCACGTGCTGGGGGAGAAAAGGGTAACACACACGATGAAATGAGGATGGCAGGGGCGGGGAAGGGGGGGGGGAACAGATGGGGCCAGTCTGGCCTCTCGGACCCCACCGGGCTGGAGGAAGGGCCCACTGAGGCTCCAGCCAACGGGGGATGCTCAGGGCTCGGGCTGGATGCTGTGCTCCGGACCCCAAACCCTGACACAGGCCTCACGGCAAGCCGTGCCTTACCACCATCCTGACAGCAACCACACCCTTGCTAACGGACCACCCTGCCCAGACATGGGCTCTCCCACTCCCACCCACGGTGGGCACGTAGCCCACTCCCCACCAGATGCTGAGCGGTGTGGGCCCTGAGGCCCTCGGACCCCCAGCACCTCCAGGCCTGGGCCACCCCTTTCCCTGTGTGACCCCTTGTAGGCCTAGCTGGGGAGCCCCTCCTTTGGGAACTCATGGCCAGACAATCACAGGCCTGTCACGGGGAAGGCAGGCGGCAGGCAGCCCCACCACGTGTCAGCCAGTGTGGGCGCTAGGCCCACAGCCTCGCTGCGTGCCGCTGGGGGAGCTCCGAGGGCGGAGGGCTCCCAGGCAGGACCTTGGCCGCTGCTCTTGCTGGCCCGGGGCCAGGCTGCCCGGGCCTGGCTGCTCAGCCTGGGTGCTGGGCCCTGTGTGGCCTGTCCAGGGCCGGGAGCTGGCCGCTGGGTGTGTGAGTGGGCACAGGGCGGTCTTCTCAGGGCCAGTGTGGCTCTCGCCGGAGGACCTGCCCACAGCCCCCTCCCTGCCCCTGCAGCGGGGCCGGACACCTTACCTGCCAGCGTCAGAGGCTACTCTCGTAGCTGGTGGCCACCTTCTGGCCCTTAAGCCCAGCGCCCCAGCTTAGTCCTGGCGCTGGCGGGGGGGGTTCTACAGTGGACAAGAGGCGCCTTTCAGTGTGGTGTGCTGGGCCCCGCCCCCTGGGGGCAGGGAAGGGCCGGGAGGGCCCCGCCCCCTGGGTGGGCAGAGACGGGCCGGCCCACTGCGCCGGGAGGGCCCCGCCCCCTGGGTGGGCAGGGAAGTGGGCACGGCGGAGGGGCCACACCCCTGCTCACCAGCCCGCAGGGCGGCCCGAGCTGAGCCCCCGCCTCACCTGACAAATGCTGGGCGGAGGGCTGGTCATGTGTGCTCAGTAGCTGGGTCTGAATGGTCTCCACGACCCTCTTGAAGCGGCGGCTGGGGCCTGGGGGAGACAGGGGGTCATGCCCAGGACAGGGCTGTAGCCCGGAGCCCGCGCCCCGGGCCCGTGGCTCACCTGACAGGAGCGTGAATGTGACGGAATAGATGCCATTCTCCTTCTGTGCCGCCCCGCCCTCGGTGTAGGTGATGTCCACCTGGAACTTGACCGGCTTCTGGAACACCGCCGGGCCCCCCGTCGCCTTATACTCAGCCCGGAAGCTTGTCTGGGAGATGACGCTGTGGCTGAGGCTGGGGATCTGCGGGGTGGTGGGGCAGCATGAGTGTGCTGGGCACCGGCCGGCCCCGCACGGCCCCCCTCGCACCCCCCGCGAGCCGGGCAGGAGCCTGTACCTCTCTGCCTGTGTGTGGGTTGGGGACGTGGGAGCAGAGTGGAAGAGGAGAGGGTCGGGGGAGACAGGAACAAGGAGACCCCGTGGAGCAGCTGCTGGGACCAGCGTGACAGCCTCCAGAGGCTGGGGCCTCACGGCCACTGCCGAGGACAACACCCTGCCGCTCTGTGGGCTCGGGAAGGGCGCCGCTCCCAGTGCGGGCAGAGGGGCCCCTGTGCACTTGACATACGGGCAGCAAAGGGAAATGCCCTTGAAACAAAGTCAGGAGGCAGTCTTGCCCTGGAGGAGTCACTCCTACGACAGGGCTCTGCGGCTCAGGAGAGGCCGGAAGGCCCAGCCCTTGCCGGGAAGCTGACCGGGGGAGGATCTTGCAGAGGTGGAGGTGGAGGGAGAGGGAGAGGGAGAGGGAGGCCCGGAGCAGGGGCCCTAAGGAGGAGGGCAGGCTGCCATGGCAGGTGGTCCCCTGCCCTTGGGCAACTTGGGCTGAGGCTGCACCAGGCTGAAGAAACCCCCGTGGCAGGCCCCGGCCCTGATGGGGGTGGGGCAGCTTCAGCTGCAGGGCTGCTGTGATCCCCCCGGGACCCAGCACCGGGCCAGGCCCCCTGACAGGACTCCGGAAGCAAACCTTCAGGGCTTTCTGCTCCACGTGCTCAAAGAGCTCCCAAAGACAAACGGAGTGCACCCAAGGCTTGAGTGCGGCCCACCCTCAGGGAGCCGCCAGGCCTCAGCAGGAGGCAGGGGCTCCAGGAGGCGGCAGCCGGTGGGGGTGGGGGAGCGCACACGGGAAACGGAGAGAGGCCTCTTGGGACGGGACCCGGCAGAGGTCCCCTCCCCTGTGAGCTGCCTGTGCTTTACTCCCTGTCTCGGTGGTGCTCCCACAGCCAGGGCTGCTCAGAACGAGGGCCGGCCTCCCTCCCCAGGCCAGGGGCCCGTGCAGTGACCCTCTGGGTCCAGCCAGGCAGGCCGGAGCCAGTGTCTGTGTAGGATGTGCGTCCCCAGATGGGTGGGAGGCTCTCACCGACAGGAAGGCGTGAACAATGTCAGCTTTGATGGAGCTCAGGGGCTTGTCCTTGATGACCACGAAGATCTGCTCCTCCTTCTCCAGGTTGATGAAGTTCCCAAACCAGGACTTCTTGGCAAGCCTGGGGGAGGGAAGTGCGGGCAGGTACGCTCACTGTCAGCCCAGCCTCTGAGGACAGGCCCGCCCTCCCCTCCTGGCCAGGGCCAGCTTACTGCCCCAACTCCTCCCTTCCCACCCAACTCCTGCCCTGGCCCCCGATTCCTTCCACCCTCACCCCACAGCCCTAATGCTCATCCCACGGTCTTGGCCTGGCCCCATTCCCCCATATGCCCGCCTGGGTCTGGGCACTGCCCACCAGAACCCACCAGAAAGGAAAGTAGAGCTCACCCTGAGCCCCAGCCTTACTCCTCTCTGTTTAAGCCACCAAGTTTTGAGGGAATTTGCTATGCAGCAATGCTGCAGCAGCCTGGAGGAAGGTGCCCCCTGGCCTGGGGCTGCATGGGGAGCAGGGGCAGTGTGGGAGGCTGCGGTACGGGGTCGGGCCTGGCCGGGGAGCTCTGCGCCGATACGGACAAATGGCTGGGAGAGACACTGCATGGACAACGGGGCCTGGGGGCCCAGGATGCTACATGCCCCTTCCATCTGGTGGGACAGCCCAGCTCCCCCCCCACCCCCGGCCACCCCGTCCTCGAGGACCAGGGGCTGCCCAGCTGCCTGCTGCCCAGCCTGGGTCACTCTGGGACATGGAGGCTGCTTCCAAGCCGGGTGCTGTGCTAGGTGGGGCAGGGGTGTATCCTGCACGAGGCCCCTCACCTCACTGCTGCCCAGGGCCTCTCAATGTCCTCTGTCGTCTGTCCAGCCTTGTTATTCTGTCCTGCACCTGCATCTGACCTGCGCCGTCTGCATCCCCCCCACCGCGGTGCGCACCAGCGTGGGCGTCCCTAGGCTGGCCCCAAGATCCTGCCTCCTGGGTGCACGCCTGCACGGGCCCCTCCCTGGGGCATGGATGGGGCCGGGCCTTGCTTCTAAGCAGAATGAATGGACAGATGTCTCCTCCAAGAACACGGGACTCAAGGCCACCCACGTCTCCTGCTTGCTAGCAGGCCTCCACTGCATGGCGACGGAGCCCCCTGACATGACGGAGAGGCCCGCAGCCCAGCAGCCCACAGGCCCTGAATCCCGCCGACGACCGAGGGAGCTGGGCCGCAGGTGCTGCCCCAGCTGAGCCTGCCTGGAGGTGACCACAGCCCACTGACTCTAGAAAGCGGAGGGCCCAGCTGGCCCGGCCTGCAGCCCGACCCGCAGAGCCTGAGACGTGGAGCTCGTGGTGTTTAAGGCGCTGAGCTCGGAACAGTCCTCCAGGCTGCAGTGCTGACGCGTCCTGACAGCCGCCCTGGGGCTCTGCCCCTTCAGACGGCGAGGCCCAGGAGGGCCCCGGCCCAGCATCTTGCTGCGCCACTGGCGCTGGCAGCGGGAGCCGCAGGGGCCGGTGCTCTGGCACCTCTCGGTGGTTTTCCTGACCATGTGGCTTCCCCTTTCCCTGCCCAGTTCCAGAACTGGCCTCTGCTTGGCCCAGGGATCCCGACCCAACAACAGCGCAGAGGTGAAGACAGGGAGGTCCGTCTGCCGGACGCCCTGGTCACCGGCCACTTCCGCCTCCTTCCCCACATCCTGCCCTCCTGCCCGCTGTCCGCTCCGGGTCCGGCGCTCTCTGCCGTGCCCCGGCACATACTCGGGGGGGGGGGCGGGGGGCAGTTCTGGAACCCGCATAAGGGGTTTCTGCTTCTCCTCCCTTGATGAAGAAGAACACCGAAAACATGACTTGTTTATAGTTCGGCAGCCAGCAGTTTCGCATCTGGTGTAATAGGCAGTCCCGTGCCTGGAAGAAGCCTGAAGGAGCCAGAGAGGCAGCGCCGGCCGACTTCAGTGTCAGCTGGGCCATCCAGCAGCCGCCGGGCGTCTCCAAGTAAAGCAGACCACTCTCCTTGGTGTGGTGGGCCTCGTCCAAGCAGGTGAAGGCCTCAGGAACAAAGGCTGCAGCTTCCCCAAGGAATTCTGCTCAACTCAACACCGCAGCGTGAACTCCCCACCTGCACACGTCACACTCAAGGCTGTGACGTCACCCAAACTGGAACCTCCGCCTGCCGAACCTACGGCCTCAGACCTGCCATCCGCCCTAGCACCGCACTGGTGCTTCCCTACGAGCCCTGACGCGCCACGGCCGAGCGCGTCCTCTGCAGGAGGCGGTGCTGGGGCGTGAGCTGCTATGGCCTCCCGGGCCACGGCGCATCTGCTCGGGCGCACCGGCCACAACTGCCGGGTGGTGGGCGCTGGCCAGGACCCCCGGGAGGGGGCGAGGCCTCCAGACGGACTTGAGGATGGGAGGCTGTGGGCCACCTACACGGCGTCGGGTGCCGTGGGCTCTAACCTGCCTGGATACCCAACAGTTACGTTACAGGGGTGTCTGTGAGCGCGGTGACAACAGCAGGAAGTTCCGGCCGAGGGGCACTAACGGTGGGATGGGCCGCGTGCCCAGGCCCCACGCAAAGCACGCCAGGTTGTAGCACCTCCTGTTCAGTGATGAGACAGGGGCCTCTGAGGAGGCTGCCTGTGCCCCTCGCGAGGCCTGCCCTGCACCCACAGCGCAACTCCTGTTCGCGCGGCGTCCTCCAGGGCTGCAGGCCCAAGGCCACCGCCAGGGCGGGAGAGTGGGGGCAGGGCCGCTCCAGGGTCTCCGCCCCAGTCCAGACTGGCGGCGGGGTGAGCTGTGGATCTGTTGCCCATCGCCTCCCATGGACCCTGCTCCTTCCTCTGGGTGAGGGTCAGATGAGGGCTTGCTCTGCTCCTGGCCCTGAACAATGCCACCCTCCCCTGGACGCGTGTCCCCACCAGGCCGTCCCGGGGCTGTCCCTCCGCCTCTTTGGCCAGCGCCGTGTTTTTGCCTTGAGACGCTCCATCCCTATGAGCCCCCAAGTTTCCGGCTGTGTTCCAGGCTCCACTCTGCCCAGCGCAGCCCTCCCTGGTGGAGAGGCTACCTGCTGCAAACACCACAGGCTGGTCCTTCTTGGGCTCCCCGGACTGGGCGTGTGCAGGGCTGAGCCTGTGTCCAGAGCAGGGTGAGCACGCCTGCCCTGCCACGAGGGCTCGGCCTCCGGTCCGCAAGCCTCCCCCCCCCCACGCGGAGGCTGGGGCTTTCAGCTGGCGTGCCTCAGCCCCTCCGAGCATGGCTGTGCCGTCCCTTGCCTCCAGCCAGCCCCAGGCTGTGGCTTTGGGGTAGGGCCAGGAAGAGCCGGCCGGCTCCCTCAGCAGCACAGGCCCCGCTCCCCAACCTGGCGTTCAAAGTGCCGGAGACAGAGATGTGGGTGCTGAAGAGGAGGTGTCCCAGGCAGGGGCTGGCGGGGGGATCTGGGCAAGCACAGGGTCCCAGGGAGAGGGGAACAGGACCTGTAGGGGCTGGGGTTCTTTGCCCCAAAGCCCTCGTGGGCCCCCTGGCCTGCCATGCGGGAGGGTCCAGCATGGGCCCCCCCACGTACTTGGCGTCTGGGCACCGGGAGGGAGGCCAGCCAGTGGCTCACCCTTTGACCTTGGGCAGCGACCACTTACTCTGGAGAGGACTCCGGGGTCAGGTTGGACATCTCTTCGGGTGTTGGAACTGCACACACATGGGAAGGACAGGGAGAGAAGGCGTGACCACTCTGCCCTGCCCTCACCAGGGCCCCCCCAACCCCGCACCGTGACCGGGGTCTCACAGGGCCACCCCACAAGCTCCTGGCCCCCGCCGGAGCCTAGGGCCACGGGGCTGCCCCTGCCTCTGGTGCTGCAATCGGGCCAGAACGTCTCTGGCCTACAGCCAGCCCTGCTGTCCCCCCGACAGATGGCACTGGTCACCCAGGCCCACCCATCGGCTGTGCCGGAGGCTCGGGTGGCCAGGCAGTGCCCACTGACCCTCGGCACCCAGCGCACAGCAATGAGCTGCCCACCGCTGCCCCATCCCACGGGCTTGCTGACGGCCCGCTCCCCTACCCACCCGGCGGCCGGCTGTCCTCCCAGGGCTCAAGCAGCCCGGCTTCAAGGTGGCCACTGGGCTGAAGAGAAGCCCAGGAGCTGGGAGGGGCCCCCGACACACAGTGGGCAGGCCTGGGAGCAAGCAGCCGTCCGCAGGCACTGCCTGGGCCTGTGCCAGCCTAGAGGACACCGACCACTGCCCTGCTAGTGGTTGGGGTACTGGCACAGCACAGAAGGGGGGGCAGGCCCTGCCACCCTCGCAGCCCCCCTTCTCTCCACTGACCCTGCAGTTTCCGGCGGTGGAAGCGGGGTGACCCCAGGAAACTGTTCTTGATGGAGTTGAGCCGCGTCCTCCAGGGCACCCCTCCGACGCTGGGGCTGGACGGTGGCGTGGGGTTGGGCGTACCTGCCGGGCTCTCCTTGGGCGTGTGCACAGGCGTCCCCTTAGGGGTGGGGAGGGGACTGCCCCTTGGAGAGGGGTGAGGGGTCACCTGTATGGTAGGGACAGATTTGGTGTTGGGTTCAGTCCCAGCGGTCGGGAGCCGGATGGGAGCCGGCATGGTCGGCGGGCCCGGGGGCAGGGCCAGCTGGGGGCCTAGGCCCCCCGGGACAGAGGGTCGGGCCTGGGTGCCGGCCGGGAGTGGGTTGGACTTGGTGCCCTGCAGCGGCTTGTCGGTCAGCTTGGCCTTGCTCGGCAAGGTCTGGGTCTTGGGGTTGGGCCGCAAGGCGGCCTGTGGAGGGAGGACGTGTCCGGGCCGAGAGGCGCTCCGACAAGCTTCAGGCTCCACGGAGGTGGCCAGGGGGCAGGCCACAGAGGGGCTCTCGGGGGGCGGGGGAGGCAGGGCAAACTTTCTAACAGGCTACAGGGCAGGCACAGAGGGCAGGGAGCATAGTGCGGGGGTCCGCGAGAGCCGCCATGCAAGTGCCCGCCGCCCCCCGCATGCACAGCACCAGGCGGACCAGAAACGTTCAAGCAGGACCCCAGGGCAGGACCAGCGGGGACAGGCAGGCGTGGGGGTGGGAGCGTTTGCCATAAAGGAAAACAAATAACACAGGAGAAAACAAAACAAAAGAACGTGCAGTTAGCCCCAGCAGCAGCAACCACGCGGCAGCCCCAGCAGCAGGCGGGGGACGCGGGCCCAGCCCGGGCTCAGGGAGCCTCCCCTGCCGCCCCCCACCCCGGTGCACGCTGGGCCTCTCGGAGCTGGGGGGGTGGGGCGGGGCAGGGGCTCACCCGGGGGCTGCTCAGCGGGCTGGTGGACAGGCCCGAGGAGGCGCCGCTGATGGACCTGGACCTGTGGACACAGGTGCGGGGCGGGTCAGCCGGGAGGGGCCGCGGCTCTCAGCTTCTCTCCCCCGGGCGGACCCTCCAAGAGGCCGGGAGCCCCGGCCGAGAGCCTTGAGGCCCCCCTGTCCTGCGCACACCTGGCCACACGCACGGCTGTCCCCTGTCCCCACCCCGCCTCTCCCGGGGCCCAGGAGGGCCCCACAGCCCCTTCAGGGGCCCCGTCAGAGCCTGTCTCCGGGCTCCTCTCCTCTACGTGGGAGCTGTCCCGTGGCCAAGGCCCAGGCCCAGGACGGCACCGGGAGCCTTCAGCAAGGGCCTGTCAGGGGCTTGGGCGGACAGAGGGATGAGGGGAGACGGGCGCTTCCTGGGAGCTGCATCCAGCCCCCATGTCAGGTCCATTGTCCAGCCTCCAGTGCCCCGAGCCCAACCAGAACCCCCAAGGCTGAACTGTCATAGGCCCTGAGTCCTGTGCTCGGCGGACAGCCTCCCATCCTAGCACGTGGGCCACCACGTGGGCACTAGCCCAGCCCTGCCATGCCCATGTCCCACCTGCCCGGCCCAAAGGTGCCCACAGCACGCCAGCCCATAGCTCTCTGCTCGCTGGTACCACGGGGGCCTGGGCAAGGCCAAGCTGGGGTGAGTGCTGGCTGGGACCACCAGCCTTGTCCACCACCAGCCCCACTGGGCCCGCAGACCTGGTGGGGCAGGACCTGGGCACCCTGCGAGGGAGGGGCCTCACTCCACCACACCACACGGCCTCAGGGAAGGTACACCATGCTTGCTCAGCCCTGGGTGCTGGCGCCTGCCACCCTTCGAGGAAGGAAACAGGGAAGGGGGCCGAGGCAGCCACAGGAGAGAAGAGGAAAAGAGTGAAGGCCTGCCCGCACCAGTCCGCCCGGCCCCAAGAGGGCTCCCGCCCACCCACTCACAGCCCGGCCCAGTCCCTGGGCCTCAGGGAGGAGCTGAGCCCACTCTGACCAGGGCCCTGGCATCTGTGGGCGGGGGCCCCACAGCAGTGACCCTCCAGCTCCTCCACCTAACAAAGCCACAGACAGAGCCAGGGGACGGCGCTGACCTTGCTCCCGGCCCCCCAGCCCAGCCTGCCCGCAGCCAGGCCTGGGTCCAAAGCTTTCAGATGCTGGGAAGGGAGTGGGGGCCGTCGGTCCCGGCTGGTGCCCACCCCAGCAGTCACAGGCTGGCCGGGCAGCAGCCAAGAGTGAGGCCCGGTGCCTGGGGCCTGCCTGCCACTGAGCCAGCCATGCGCTCGTCACTTGGCACAAGGAAACCAGAAAAGCAGCAGTGGAAGGGAGAGGGGTGGGGCTGCCTCCACAGCGTCCTAACCCGGCCGCACCTGTCCGAGACAGAAAGGAGGGGGCCAGCAGGCAGAGCAGCCAGGGCGGGGCGACGGGGGTGGCGAGAGGCCAGCAGTGAGCAGGCAGGGGCACGGGCAGGTGTGGGAGCAGGCGGGGGGGAAATGGGTGAGGCCCGACCGCTGTCGGCCACGGGCAGGAGGCCCTGCAGAGGCAGGGCTGGGGGGCTCAGGAACGCCGGGCCCCATGCAGAGACCCCTGAGACCGGCATGCCTCCTGCCACATCCTGGGGAGCCTGCCACCGCCCTGGGCTGCCGCTTCCACTGAGGCCTCACAGCCTGCAGATGCTCGGGAGTGCCCGGGCAGGGAGAGCGCAGTGGGTCTCCCCACCCGGTCAGGCCGGCCACTGGCCTTGCCCCGGCAGCCCACGCCTCCTCGGGGCCTCAGGCCCGCCTGGCCCAGGCCCTTCCCCAGCTAGCTGGAGGTCTCCCTCGCCAGAGCTGCGAGGGCTGGAAGCACCTCAGGCCCAGCCCTGCCACCAGGCCCACCGTCATCCTTGGGGCTGGGGGGCGGGGGATGGGTGGGCAGGGTGTATACCTGTCTTCTTTGCTGAATTGGGGGTGGGCTTCAGCGATATCCAGGCTTTTACTGAACATTGCTTTACTACAGCAGGAACAAAGCGAGAAAACAGAGTTACTGACGCAGCCCCACCAGGCGGCCCGGGAGGCTGGACCTCCGCACAGCTCCACACAAGCTGGGCATGGCCCACCTGGCCCCAGGCCAGGCACACAGGCACGAGGGGAGGTCAGGCAGGAGAGAGCCAGGGCCACAGCGCACCCCACCCTGGTGACCTGCTGGGTGGTGGTGGGGGGGGGGGGGGGGGGACGGGGGGGGGCCCCCCCCGCACCCACCACCAGCCCTAGGACCCCTGCAGCCCCAGCCGGTGGCCCAAGCCAGAAGAAGCAGCGGGGCCTGGAGCGGCAGTGGCAGGTCAGGTGGTGTCGGGAGGAAGGGACGCTCCAGGGGCCGCCGGGACGGTCCACGGCTGACCCCGTCCCCGCTCCTCCCACCCCGAGGCAGCCAGGCCTGGAAGGCAGAGCAGGACACTGGGCTCTGTGGCCTCCCATGCCCAGCCCCTGCTCCAGGCAGGTGAGGGAGGGACGCGGGGTGGCCAGGATGCAGTGGGCCCCACGTCAGCACTCAGCTTGCACTGAGCAGGGGCAAGGCTCAGGAAAGGTGGGCTGGGGAGAGGTGGCCTCTCACCCTGGGGGCCTGCTGGGGAGAGGGGTACCCGCAACAAGCAGGACGCGAGGCACAGTCAGGGCAGGAGCTCAGCCAGCAGAGACCTTTCTCCCCCCACCCTCCCCAGCCCCCCAGTGCCGGAGCCCATGGGCAGTGGCCCGTGGCGGTCTAGAGCCAGCCCGTTTCCATGGGGGAGGCCTGGGACCACCAAGGGAGCTGAGGACCGCCAGCCCAGTTTAATCCTGATGGTGGCCCTGTTTCCTGGCAAATACCTTGAGAGGCCCGGCTGTCCCCAGCACTCAGCCCCCAGCTGGCCAGGGGCAGCCCCAGAGCTGGGTCTCCCAGGTCCAAGAGCTATGGCAAAAATCCCCACCTGGGCAGGAACACTGGGCCCCTCCCCAAGCAGGCCCTGCCCAGCGCCAGGATGAGGACTGGCCGAGGGCCCCTCCTGGCCACGGCCAGAATCAGCAGAGGCTCTGCAGGACCAGGACGCCCTTCCTTCCTCCAGGGGGCGCTGTTGGGACAGCCCGGACCTGCTCGTGGCCAGGCAGAATTCCCCTCTTGTCCTTGACCCCCACACTACCACAGGAAACCCAAACATGGGGCCAGCATCAAGCGGGGACAGGCCTGCTGGGTGGCTCTGAACACGGCCTGATCCCAGTGTAGCCAAGTGCCGTCCACTCCAGTCCAGCCCGACCCTGTTCCAGATGGCCTGCCCAGCCCAGTACAACCCAGGCCAACAGAGCAAAGCCCGGTCCACCCCAGTCCAGCCCAGCTCAGTCCAGTCCAGCTTAGTTCAGCTCAGTCCAGCTCAGTCGAGTCCAGTCCAGGCCAATCCTGCTCCGTCCAGCCCAGCTCCGTCCAGCCCAGCCCTGCCCAGTCTTGCCTAGTCCTGTCCAGCCCAACTCAGCTCAGTATAACCCACCCAGCTCAGCCCAGCTCTGCTCAATCCACCCCAATTCAGCCCAATCCAGTCCAGCTCAGTCCAGTCCGGCTCAGTCCAGCCCAGTCTAGCCCAGCCCAGCTCAGCACAGTACAACCCAGCTCAGCCCAGCATAGTCCAGTTCAGCCCAACTCAGTCCACCCCAGTGCAGCCCAGTCTAGCCCACCCCAGTCCAGTCCAGTCCAGCCCAGCCCAAGCCCAGCTCAGTCCACCCTGGTCCAGCTGAGTCTAATCCAGCCCAGTCCAGCTCAGTCTAGCCCAGCTCAGCGCAGTCCAGCTCAGCCCAACTCAGTCCACCCCAGACCAGGTCAGTCTAGCCCAGTCCAACTCAGTCCAATCCAGCCCAGCCCAGCTCAGCACAGTCCAGCCCAGCTCAGCTCACTCAGCCCAGCCAAGTTCAGCTTAGTCCAGTCCAGCACAAGCAGCCTGAGCAGCCCGGCCCAGCCCCTAGCACAGCGTGGTCCAGGCCCACCCAGTGGCCTTGGCCCAGCCCCAGGGCTGGGGGGCAGAGATGAGCCATGCCAGGCCCAGCACAGGCCATGAGCAGTGCCAACGCCAACCGGGCCAGGCCACCAGGAGGCAGAGCGCTGGGTCCTCCTGGAAGGCACGCACCTCTGGCCATGCTGGGCCATCTCGATGGCCCGTCGTGCGGGCACCGGGGAGCCACCGTCCGTCACGCTGAGCACCTCCATGGACTTGCGTTCAGGCCGCCGCTTGCCGTGCCGGTTCAGCATTGGGGAGTCCACACGCTTCCGGGGAGGGTCTGTGTGCAGACAGGGGTCAGGGCGAGGCAGCCCGCTGGGCCTGGGAGGGGCAGCATGGGGCCAGGCCACCCTGCCACCTTATACCTATTTCATTTCTGGGGGGCAGGTCCTCGTCCTCATGGCTCGGGTACCTTTCTTTCCGGTCCAGGAGAAGGAAATAAATCATCTTCTCCTGGTTTTCCCTGCAGTGGGTGAGAAGCACCAAGAAGGGTTGGCAAGTCCGTTCCTGGATGGGGTCCCACCCTATGGCCGCCTGCCTGGGAGGGGCTGCTGGGGCCCCCGGCCAGGCTGCACCGCAGCCCCCCGCCAACGTACTCCTCGGACAGCAGGTCCTGCAGCAGCTTGTTGCGGTCCCGGAAGCAGCCCAGAGAGTGCATGCTGTCCAGCACATCGGGGTCAATGTCCTCCAGGCTGGGCAGCGAGCGGATCTGCACCTTGCGGGGGATGGGCTGCTCTGGCTCTGGCTCGTTCTTGCCCCCTCTGTGGACAACAGGCACCGCGGGGTCACTCCCTTGCCCTCTGCAGCCTGGGGCTCCTCCGCCCCCCACCCCGAGGTGCCGGGAGGGCAGGGCCCACCCCTTCCTGGGGCCCCGAGTCTTGCTGCTCTCCGTGCGCCCAGCCCCTGCACACCTCCTGCATCCTGCCTGAGCCCAGTGCAGGCCGGCCTGGGGGCCTTGAGAGCCAGGAGCGGCTGAGGCTGGGGGCAGGCCTGCCCTGGGCTGGGTCACCCCCCCGCCTTCCCTAGCAGGCCCTCCAGGCCACGGTGACAGGTGGCAGGCAAAGCAGGCGATGTGGGAGGAAGAGCTACTTACATATACCATATGTGTTTCTGAATGTGCTCTAGCTACAAGGAAAGAGAAACAGGGAGTTAGTGCGAGGAGGGATGGAGGAGCCCACAGTTAGGAGGTGGGGGGGGGCGGGAGCAGGGGGAGGGGCGGAGCGCAGGGGCGTGCAGACAGCAGGAGAGGAGGGGGGGGAGGGGGGGGGGGGGGGAGGGGGCAGGGGGGGGGGTGTGGGGAGGGGCTGCGTTCCCGGAGGCTCCAGGCTAGCACCCCTGACCCTGCCTACCCCAGGTCGAAGAGAAAATGCTGACCTAGAGAGAGAAGGAGGTGGGCAGGGCCAGGGGGCTGCAGGCAGGGCTGGGGGACCTGGGTGGCAGAGGGAGTGAGCACGGAAGCAGAGTGGCCTCCGGGGTCTCAGGGCTCTGGGAAGGAGGCCAAGGAAGGAGGGCAGGGGAAGCGGCCAGGGTGGCCCTCCTGTGCACAGGAAGGCGCTGGGTGCAGGTGTGAGCAGGAGGCTTGGGGGCCAGCCCTGCTCTCCCCCCAGCTCCACTCGGGACAGCTTGGCTGGGGAGGGTAGGCGAGGGTGGCCTCTTGGGCACTGGGCCGCCCCTGTCCTGGGAAGGCCAGCCTGGGGAGTCCTCCTGCCCTTGCTCTGGGGACCCGCCCTCCCGGCACTAGCTGAGCCTCAGGGAGGCCGGAGGCGGCCAGCTGGGGTGTCCTTCGGAAGGAAGAGCTGCCCTCAGACCTTCCCGGGCCCCCAGGCGTCAGCAGTGGCCATGGGGAGCTACTCACATGGACCGGGCCCAGGACTCGGGGGTCAGCGTCAGTGGGCGCTCACCTGCCAGGCACACCAGCACTCCCAAATCACGCGTCCACACCCGCGCCCACGCCCACACCCACGCACACGCAAGTGCACGCCTGTGTATGTGCACCCAGGCCCGTGCACCCATGCACACACCCACACACCTGTGTATGTGTCCACACAGCGCTTACTCACCCATGTGCTCTCACATGTGTGCACACTCACACGCACCGTGCACACCCAGGGCCCCCCGCACCACACTCGTAGGCCTAGGTGGGGTTGCCCTGCGGGTGCCACCCCTTGCCCCGGGAGGAGACGCCGGAGACGGGACCTTGCAGGCTCTGGGGGTGAGGGGCGGCATAAGGGGGAGAAGACGGCCCTCCAGCCCCTCCGGGGTGCCCGGGACCCACCGTGAGGCGCCGGGCCGCGTCCACCTCGATCATGCCGCGCAGCAGGCTCTGGCAGTCGGGCGGGATGAAGTGCGGCATATGGAACACGCCCCGCTTCACCTTCTCCAGCAGCTGCCGCAGGTTGTCGTCATCAAAGGGCAGAGCCCCCTGCCGGCAGGGGACTGGGGTCACCTGGGGAGGGGCACACAGGGGCAGCGCCGCGGGGGAGGGGGGGGGGCCTCACCACCAGCAGGGCGAACAGGATCACGCCGCAGCTCCACACGTCTGCCTTACGGCCGTCATACTTCTCCCCCTGCGGGCGGCAGTGGGGTTGGGGGTTGAACAGCCGAGCTCCGCAAAATGGTGGGGCCCGGGTACAGGGCGGGGGGCGGGGGGAGTCTGCCAGGGCCCGGGGTCTGCAAGGCTCGGGTGGCGAAGCCCCCTGGACAGGCGGCAACCCGGGCGGGGGCGGGGGCTACTTACCCGGATCACCTCGGGGCAGGCGTAGTGGGGGGATCTGGAGGCAAAAGCAGGGGTTCAGGGCCTGCTGTCTGCCCGGGCCACCCCACCCCACCTGCACTCAGGGCTGCCCCCCAGGACCACAGCAGCGCAGACGCCCGGAGGCACGCTCTGCCTGCAGGAGACGCCCCTCGGGGGGGCCCCCAGGCCCACCAGGAGGCTCAAGGGGCTTTGGTGCCATGTCCTCACAACCTAATCCCTACTGTGCGCTTCTGGGGGAGACGGAGACACAGGAGCCTGTGGGCTCCGCCACACTCAAGGCTGTCTGCCTGCTGCCCTGGTCCAAAGGGAGTAACACCACCGGAAGGGCCACGGGGCTGAGTGCCCGCTGAGCAAGCGGGCGGCCACTGGGACCGGACCCGCCTTCCAGGGCCGCGGAGCCGAGCGCGGGCCTGGGCCTGAATGGTCACGGGAATGGTCCCTCCACAGTGTCACACTTGGCAGCAAAATCTGGGGGCAGAGTCAAGGTCCTGGGGTTCCTGGAGCTCCAGGCACCGCCCCCCCGGCTAAGCAGCTGAGACCACCGGCGGCATGGCCGGGGCGGGGGCCGTCGGGGACAGCGGCCGGGCCCTCTCCTGGCCTGGCAGGGCCGCTCACCCGCAGCTGGTCTCCAGCAGACTGTCGCCAACCTGCAGCGACGCCATGCCGAAGTCAGCGATCCGGATGTTGTTTTTCTCATCCAGTAGGAGGTTCTCTGGCTTCAGATCCCTGTGGCTGGGAAGGAAGGCGGGATTGAGGCTGACCAGTCCCCCTAGCTGCCTCCCCTCCCCAAAAAGCCCATCTGCACAGCATGGGGCCAATGGCAGCCCAGCCTGGTGATGTCACAGGCAGCCAATGGGAAGTCACCTGCCTGGTGACTGTGGTCTCGGGGGACAGAGAAACAGAGACCCCTCTGGGGTCACACCACCTGCTCCCACCCACCCCCGAGGCAGGCTTTGCTTTACTCCCTGGGGCCCCCCCATAAGTGGTATGGGCCAAGGCCAACCTAGGACCCCCAATCCAGGGTGACCTGGCCCCAGGACCCCTGAGAAACCTGAGGAGGGGGCTTCTAGAACCTGGGGTGGACACCTGGCAGTAGCTTCCTGATGCTCCTAAAGGGGGAGGGTCAATAAAAAGTGTGCTGTCTGCTCCAGGGGCACAGGATAAGTGCAAGGGTAGGGTGCAGATACCTGGTCTGGGGGTACCTGGTGGGCGGTGAGGGGTACCTGGTGCCAGGGGTA